>NC_090189.1:3639825-3647325 GCF_024679245.1 Pseudorasbora parva
TTATCTTGCTTTGAGTGCCTAGAAAAGAGCTATATAAATGTAATGAATTATTACAACTATTATTATATAATTAGTAACTGAGTTACATCCTTATAAAAGTAACTAATTATCAGGAAATGTAAACACTGTGTTACACTTACAACTAAATGTTTAAATTATGTCATACAACGTGGACGCCCGGACATTAAATGTTAAATGAATGAAATGGACACTAAATGGAATAAATGTATAAATTATATATATATTTGAGTTGATACAATGAAGGAAATTTGTTTAATAAATAGGAACTAAATGTCACAATTCACCAGTGTGAGTGCCCGTGATCACCACCAGAGGGCACTCCACCACGGACTGTCACTCCATCACAAACTACATTACCCATAATCCTTTCCCCGGACTCATTAGCACTCACTGTTTACACCTGTGTCTCATCACCTCATTACCTCTGCCTATATAGCCTGGTTATCTCTGTCATTCATTGTGAAGTCGTGTTTAGTGTCACAACTGCATTTCTGAGCGTTTCCCTGTTTTCATGTATCTTGGTCTTTGATTTCTTGCCTTCTCCGTGGATTACCCTTTTGCCTGTTCCTTCTGTTTTGTTTGCCTTTTCGGACTGATTTCCTGTTATGACCTTTTGCCTGTTCTATTGACTACGACTTTGGATTACCCTTCAATAAATACTGCGTTTGGATCTCCAACCTTCTGTCTCAGAGCAGTTCCGTAACACTAAAAATATTATTGTATCTGAACCACATAAAAAATGTGATAAATCATGAAAATAGCACTATTTGGCTCCGTCATCACAAATAAAACACACACAATTACCCAATATGCTTACACAATCTGATAATAATATTTTAATAAAGGTTGGCGAATCTAAAAAATGTTCATTGTATTAACTCAAAATTTCAATTTCATTGAACTTAAAATTTTAAGGCAACCAGGAAACTTTTTTTCAAAATAATTTTTTACACTGTATAAAATTGTATATATATACAATAATAAATAAATATATAAATTAATATTCATAAATGATTATTATAAAAATGAGTTACATCATTATAAAAGTAACTATATGTTATAAAAATGATATGTTCAATAAGTTATGACAACATTTGCATTTGACTCATCAAAATAAGTTCAGAAATGTTAAACTTGTTTTTATTAGTTATACAAGATGTAACTCATTTTTTAAAGTCACTTAAACATAATTTAAGTTGAAATAAACATCCAAGTCGATTGTACAGCAAAAGTTCAAAATGTGCCTTTTTTTACAGTGTAATTATCAGGAAAAGTAACTACTGTTACACTTTTTTTAAATGTTCAAATTTGTTAAATAACTTGGATGCCCCCAATATTAAATGTTAAATGAATGAAATGGACACTAAATGGTATAAATTATTATAAAACATTGTATCTACACTGTTTTAATGTTGCTGTGGGAAAATGTGAGACACCTATCAAGTCTTGAGAAATCCTGCATAATTTAAAAATACTATATTTGTCACTAAATGTAGTTTTAATTAGCCTGACAAGCCAGGCCCACATCAAGATGTTTGGTCTGGAAACTCCCCATTGACAGCTCAATCTGAGGGGCGGATAAACGGTCGTCTTTCAAACTCCCTCTGCACGCGATAGGATAGCGCTACACCAACCAGAGCAACGAAGGTGAAGCAGAGCTCGTTGACGGATTAAACATTCGCCGTATCCGGTCGGCTAAACTCTGAACACATCTTCCCTTCTTAAGAATGACTTCAGTGCCGCTCTTTGTTCTTTTCTCAGAGAAAAGCTTAACTCCAAGTCTTCCAGAGTCGCGGTCAAAGCTGATTCGAAAGACCACCGTTCGTTTCTGTGTTTACTAGAAGCACGCAAACGCAACTCGGCCGTCGTCATTATGGCCCCGCCCACCGACTCTATACACGATGTGATTGGCCCGGCAAGAGTTTGGCGTTTCCAGCTCAGAAGGGTATTGAGAGTTGCTAGACGACACTCACGGCAGATTAGATTTGCTGCCACTAGGGTGCGTCTAGATTTCTAGGCTAAGTTTTAATGCTTTTCAGTTGATAATGTAGTTGTTTAAAGCTAACATGTGGTAACAAGACAGCCCCTATTTTAAAAGAACACTCTTGCGTTTTTGGAGTTGAGATCCAGGCGATCTCCGGGCGCTCGCACTCGTTAACCACGGCGAGCGCAGCCTTTCCTGGGCCAGTCCGTCTGGCGTTTGCCGCTGGCTCGGATGTCTCTGTAGAGGTTAAACATGAGATATAATTCGTCTTGTGTACATCTAATGGGCGATCTGCGGTCCAATTAATCTACTGTTGCCTACCAAATCACAGTGAAGTTTCATAACTTTTATATTTTTAAGGATTTAATTATACATGCAGTGAAGATAATCCAGGTAGTGCGTTGGCTAAACCAAATTTGTGTGGCTGTTAATGCTTAACATATTTTTTTGGGAAAATGAAAAGAGGCAGAGTGGTGTTTTAGGACATATTTCACCTGGAGCGCCTTTAACGTTCGTCCTTTTCGCTTTTAATGCTCAATTTCTAAGCGTGTCCAAATAGCTGCGGACGCACAAATGGATTCTAAATGTTCACGCGTCAAACTACACACGGTCATTTTTGACGCTTAATTCACGTTTGGTGTGAACGTAGCCAGGGCTGGACTGGGACTAAAATTCGGCTCTGGCATACCCAGCCCATCCGGCCCATGAGTTCCCCGTGAGTGTGTTTGGGGCCTTAAATTGGAGTATATAAATAAAACTAGGCCAAATAATGATAGATATTATCGAATTTACTGCAAATGCAGATAAACTTGTCACACAGAAAGGCATTTGGCAGCGAAGCACTGATGATTTTGAGCTAGGATGCATTAAAGTAAATTTACTGCTTTTAAATGCTGTCATCATTTACTCACTCTCGTGTCATTTCAAACCTGTATGACTTCTGTGAAACACAAAATAAGATGTTTTGAAGAATGTTGGCAACCGAGCCATTTTGGTTAGGCTTCCATTTGAATATTGTATGAACAAAAAAACTGACTCAAAATATTTTATTTTATGCTACACAGAAATAAATTCATTTAGGTTTGGAATGACATTAGGGTGCGTAAGTGATCACATTTTTGGGTTGAACAATCATATTTTTCAAGCGTTAACACATCATTTAAGTAAGACACTGATATCTATCTTTCATGAGGCTATTACATTTCATTAAATCTATTAAAAAAGTTATTAAAACTTTTAAAGAGGAAAAATTAGGAAATATTTAAGAGATCGTTAATTTAGTGCATATTTTGTTCTCATGTCATAAGTAATAATATCAAGCCAAGGTTTACTGAGTTTTACACGATTCTTTAGTAGTGTGGTTTTTGGTGAAATGTACTCAAATAAATATCATCACCTGTGCACGTTAGCCCACTTCTTCTCGACGCTTTTTCCTGTTGGTTTATAGAACAATTGAGACCAGTCATGGAAATTAGGGACACAAGTCGGTTCTTGGTCTCAGCACACACTGGTCTTGGTCTCGGCACACGCTGGTCTTGTCTTGGTCTCAGCACACGCTGGTCTTGGTCTCGGCACACGCTGGTCTTGTCTTGGTCTCAGCACACACTGGTCTTGGTCTCAGCACACACTGGTCTTGGTCTCAGCACACACTGGTCTTGGTCTCAGCACACGCTGGTCTTGTCTTGGTCTCAGCACACGCTGGTCTTGTCTTGGTCTCGGCACACGCTGGTCTTGTCTTGGTCTCAGCACACACTGGTCTTGTCTTGGTCTCGGCACACGCTGGTCTTGTCTTGGTCTCGGCACACGCTGGTCTTGTCTTGGTCTCAGCACACACTGGTCTTGGTCTCGGCACACGCTGGTCTTGTCTTGGTCTCAGCACACACTGGTCTTGGTCTCAGCACACGCTGGTCTTGTCTTGGTCTCGGCACACGCTGGTCTTGTCTTGGTCTCAGCACACACTGGTCTTGGTCTCGGCACACGCTGGTCTTGTCTTGGTCTCAGCACACACTGGTCTTGGTCTCGGCACACGCTGGTCTTGTCTTGGTCTCAGCACACACTGGTCTTGGTCTCGGCACACGCTGGTCTTGTCTTGGTCTCAGCACACGCTGGTCTTGTCTTGGTCTCAGCACACGCTGGTCTTGGTCTCGGCACACGCTGGTCTTGTCTTGGTCTCAGCACACACTGGTCTTGGTCTCGGCACACGCTGGTCTTGTATTGGTCTCAGCACACACTGGTCTTGGTCTCGGCACACGCTGGTCTTGTCTTGGTCTCAGCACACACTGGTCTTGGTCTCGGCACACGCTGGTCTTGTCTTGGTCTCAGCACACACTGGTCTTGGTCTCGGCACACGCTGGTCTTGTCTTGGTCTCAGCACACGCTGGTCTTGGTCTCGGCACACGCTGGTCTTGTCTTGGTCTCAGCACACACTGGTCTTGGTCTCGGCACACGCTGGTCTTGTCTTGGTCTCAGCACACGCTGGTCTTGTCTTGGTCTCAGCACACACTGGTCTTGGTCTCAGCACACGCTGGTCTTGTCTTGGTCTCAGCACACACTGGTCTTGGTCTCGGCACACGCTGGTCTTGTCTTGGTCTCAGCACACACTGGTCTTGGTCTCGGCACACGCTGGTCTTGTCTTGGTCTCGGCACACGCTGGTCTTGTCTTGGTCTCAGCACACGCTGGTCTTGGTCTCGGCACACGCTGGTCTTGTCTTGGTCTCAGCACACACTGGTCTTGGTCTCGGCACACGCTGGTCTTGTCTTGGTCTCAGCACACACTGGTCTTGGTCTCGGCACACACTGGTCTTGGTCTCGGCACACGCTGGTCTTGTCTTGGTCTCAGCACACGCTGGTCTTGGTCTCGGCACACGCTGGTCTTGTCTTGGTCTCAGCACACACTGGTCTTGGTCTCAGCACACGCTGGTCTTGTCTTGGTCTCAGCACACGCTGGTCTTGTCTTGGTCTCGGCACACGCTGGTCTTGTCTTGGTCTCAGCACACACTGGTCTTGGTCTCGGCACACGCTGGTCTTGTCTTGGTCTCAGCACACACTGGTCTTGGTCTCGGCACACGCTGGTCTTGTCTTGGTCTCAGCACACACTGGTCTTGGTCTCGGCACACGCTGGTCTTGTCTTGGTCTCAGCACACACTGGTCTTGGTCTCGGCACACGCTGGTCTTGTCTTGGTCTCAGCACACACTGGTCTTGGTCTCGGCACACGCTGGTCTTGTCTTGGTCTCAGCACACACTGGTCTTGTCTTGGTCTCAGCACACACTGATCTTGGTCTCGGCACACGCTGGTCTTGTCTTGGTCTCAGCACACACTGGTCTTGGTCTCGGCACACGCTGGTCTTGTCTTGGTCTCAGCACACGCTGGTCTTGGTCTCGGCACACGCTGGTCTTGTCTTGGTCTCAGCACACACTGGTCTTGGTCTCGGCACACGCTGGTCTTGTCTTGGTCTCAGCACACGCTGGTCTTGTCTTGGTCTCAGCACACGCTGGTCTTGTCTTGGTCTCAGCATACGCTGGTCTTGTCTTGGTTTCGGCACACGCTGGTCTTGTCTTGGTCTCAGCACACACTGGTCTTGGTCTCGGCACACGCTGGTCTTGTCTTGGTCTCAGCACACGCTGGTCTTGTCTTGGTCTCAGCACACGCTGGTCTTGGTCTCGGCACACGCTGGTCTTGTCTTGGTCTCAGCACACACTGGTCTTGGTCTCGGCACACGCTGGTCTTGTCTTGGTCTCAGCACACACTGGTCTTGGTCTCGGCACACACTGGTCTTGGTCTCGGCACACGCTGGTCTTGTCTTGGTCTTAGCACACGCTGGTCTTGGTCTCGGCACACGCTGGTCTTGTCTTGGTCTCAGCACATGCTGGTCTTGGTCTCAGCACACACTGGTCTTGGTCTCGGCACACGCTGGTCTTGTCTTGGTCTCAGCACACACTGGTCTTGTCTTGGTCTCAGCACACGCTGGTCTTGTCTTGGTCTCAGCACACGCTGGTCTTGTCTTGGTCTCAGCATACGCTGGTCTTGTCTTGGTTTCGGCACACGCTGGTCTTGTCTTGGTCTCAGCACACACTGGTCTTGGTCTCGGCACACGCTGGTCTTGTCTTGGTCTCGGCACACGCTGGTCTTGTCTTGGTCTCAGCACACGCTGGTCTTGGTCTCGGCACACGCTGGTCTTGTCTTGGTCTCAGCACACACTGGTCTTGGTCTCGGCACACGCTGGTCTTGTCTTGGTCTCAGCACACACTGGTCTTGGTCTCGGCACACACTGGTCTTGGTCTCGGCACACGCTGGTCTTGTCTTGGTCTCAGCACACGCTGGTCTTGGTCTCGGCACACGCTGGTCTTGTCTTGGTCTCAGCACATGCTGGTCTTGGTCTCAGCACACACTGGTCTTGGTCTCGGCACACGCTGGTCTTGTCTTGGTCTCAGCACACACTGGTCTTGGTCTCGGCACACGCTGGTCTTGTCTTGGTCTCAGCACACGCTGGTCTTGGTCTCGGCACACGCTGGTTTTGTCTTGGTCTCAGCACACACTGGTCTTGGTCTCGGCACACGCTGGTCTTTTCTTGGTCTCAGCACACACTGGTCTTGGTCTCGGCACACGCTGGTCTTGTCTTGGTCTCAGCACACGCTGGTCTTGGTCTCGGCACACGCTGGTCTTGTCTTGGTCTCAGCACACACTGGTCTTGGTCTCGGCACACGCTGGTCTTGTCTTGGTCTCAGCACACGCTGGTCTTGTCTTGGTCTCAGCACACGCTGGTCTTGTCTTGGTCTCAGCACACGCTGGTCTTGTCTTGGTTTCGGCACACGCTGGTCTTGTCTTGGTCTCAGCACACGCTGGTCTTGTCTTGGTCTCAGCACACGCTGGTCTTGTCTTGGTCTCAGCACACGCTGGTCTTGTCTTGGTTTCGGCACACGCTGGTCTTGTCTTGGTCTCAGCACACGCTGGTCTTGTCTTGGTTTCAGCACACGCTGGTCTTGTCTTGGTTTCAGCACACACTGGTCTTGGTCTCGGCACACGCTGGTCTTGTCTTGGTCTCAGCACACACTGGTCTTGGTCTCTGTTTAGGTGGTCTTGACTACAACACTAAAGCTCCTAAATGTGATTCGTTTGAAAATAAGTTGAAATGAAGCAGACCGATGACTTAATCAAAAGCATGTTCTATCAATGGCGCTGTCTTTATCCCTTTATATGATATTGCTAAATGTAATGGGACCATTATCAGCCAATCAGAGGAGAGGTTTTCCAGCTCTTGGCATTCTTGTGGTCAGTATGCATCAGACGGCCTCAGATAGAGAGCATCAGTTCATGTGGCCGGTGTCGATGACATCATGATGAAGCAGGCGGCTCATTGGTCAATGTCAGATCTCAGTCAGTGCAGAACGACGCAGGTTTCCCAGACTCCTCGGCAGCTGTAGCCGCTTCCTCCAGCTGTTAGAGACATGTCACCTGCTCCGGCTGTCTCACACACACACACACACACACACACAC
>NC_090189.1:3654825-3657325 GCF_024679245.1 Pseudorasbora parva
ACATATCAAATGTCCCCATAATTCAAATGGCCTTAAAAACACTAAATGATGTTTTTTTGAAAAAGTAAAAATGCAGAATGTTTCCTGTGTTGGGTAGGTTTAGGGGCAGTGTGTGTGTGTGATGGGTAGGTTTAGGGGCAGTGTGTGTGTGTGATGGGTAGGTTTAGGGTCAGTGTAAGGGGATAGAAAATACGGTTTGTACAGTATAAAAACCATTACGCCTATGGAAAGTCCCTGTAAACCACATAGACCAACATGTGTGTGTGTGTGTGTGTGTGTGTGTGTGTGTGTGTGTGTGTATAAATATTAAATTTTCCAATTCTATTTGATATAATTTTTAGATTTATGTTTTGTGTGTGGATAAATATATAAAAAGGGAGAGAAATTAATTATATTTTCTATTTCTATTTGATATTTTATGTATATATATATAATGTAAATATAGTGTTAGCTATAATAATATGACACTTTCTCTTGTGTGAAATATTAGCACGGTATCCTCTTGCCCATGCCGATCGGGGCTGTGTTTCATTTTTCATCATCTCTACTGTAACGTGTTGTTTAAGAAACAGATATGGATTTAATTCGGCCGTATACCTGAGACTCCAGGAATATTTAGATTAGCTGTCAGACAGTATTAGTTAGTGGAGCGCATCAGCAGTTGGAGAACTCGCAGTGACAGTCAGTGTGTGTGTGTGTGGGTATGTTTTGTGACATATGAGGACTCAAATGTGTATAATGCCATGGGTATGACACAGGTATTACAGGAGAGGGTGAAATATGAGGACATTACCCATGGCCCCACTTTACAAAAGGCTTATAAATCACACAGGAGGAGTTTTTATGAGAAAGTAAAAATGCAGAATGTTTCCTGTGATGGGTAGGTTTAGGGGCTGTGTGTGTGTGTGTGTGTGTGTGTGTGTGTGTGTGTGTGTGTGTGTGTGTGTGTGTGTGTGTGTGTGCGCCTACTCTCAGTGTCATATGTGCGGCTTTATGTTTCTCAAAGCGTCTCGCGCCGTACCATCATAACAATTTTTTGTTTTTGTGACATATGGGGACATTCCATAGGCGTAATGGTTTTTATACTGTACAAACCGTATTTTCTATCCCCTTACACTGACCCTAAACCTACCCAACACACACACACACACACACACACACACACACACACACACACACACACACACACACACACACACACACACACACACACACACACACACACACTAACTCATATATATGATGTTGTTTTGCTCTTTGAGACTAATTATGATTCCCTTCATTTTAGCCTAAACAAAAGCATTAATATGCATGCATATGATTTCTGCACATCAGATATGTGCCGTCAGTCAGGATGCTGGTGCGGCGCGTGGCTTTGGCTGCGTTTCAGACGGGCCTGCGGTCAGGTTTAAGTTCTGCGGAGGGTCGGAGATGAAGGGCTTCTCCCCGGGGCGAGAAAAGCGGACCACGAATCAAACAGGATTAGAGCCAGAGGAAGCCCTGCACCGCTGGAGCCCTTCCACATTTGTTTTCCGCGCCGGATGTAGAGAGCAAAATATTGTACAGCTTAAAGGGTTAGTTCTCCCAAAAATGAGCCTGTGATGTTTATCTGCTGACCCCCAGTGCGTCCAACACGTCGGTGTGTTTGTTTCTTCAGGAGAACACAAATGAAGATTTTTAACTTAACCGTTGCTGTGTGTCGGTCATATAATGCTGTGAATGGGTAACAATTCTATGAGAGCAACAAAAAAACATGCTTAGACAACATGAACAAAAACCTGCTGCTCCTGACGACACATCAATGTCTTAAGACACGAACCGATCGGTTCCTGGGAGAAACACAACAGCATTCGTTTCTTTTTCTTTCCTCATATCAGACGAATCTCATCTAGTGTTCCCATCCGCTATTACTCCCGTCTGATAAGGTCAAGCTCATAGATATAAATATATGAAGAGTTTGGTTATAGTGATAAACGTCAATTTTGAAAAAAAACGAGTTACCGCCAAAACAAGCTCCCCATTGACTCTCTATTCAAAGTTCGAAAATCAGTTTTTAACAAAACGCGATATCCGCCGTGTTTCGCTGCCCTGTTTCTTCCCTTTTTTTCTCAAACAGAGACAAACGCCAGCCCTGTTTTTCCGCAAAGCCCTACAGTTCCATTCGACCAATCACCGCGCACCATTCCATGACGCAAACTGTCACTGCGGCACCCTATCAGACGCCGGTAAACACTCGCCTCAGACTTTTAAGTTTTTATATAGGCTACTAAAATGAATAACTTTGATGGTATTGAGGAGCCAGTGGTCGTGTCGTCTGTGGGAAAGAAGCGCCACGAAAGGGAAGTCAGAAAGAGAGTCAGAAACTCAGGCGGTGGCAAAATACCGGCGATTGCTTGTTTTCACAGTGAATCAAAAAACTTTTGTCATGCCGACAAACTGATAGTTGACAATCTTGTAAAAAACTCTCTATTGTCATATCACGATATATACCTGTGTTCCA
>NC_090189.1:3664825-3724825 GCF_024679245.1 Pseudorasbora parva
ACTCACTCACACACTCACTCACTCACTCACAGACTCACACACTCATTCACACACTCACTCACTCACTCACAGACTCACACACTCATTCACACACTCACTCACACACTCACTCACTCACTCACAGACTCACACACTCATTCACTCACTCACTCACACACTCACAGACTCACACACTCATTCACACACTCACTCACACACTCACTCACTCACTCACAGACTCACACACTCTCTCACTCACTCACTCACTCACTCACAGACTCACACACTCATTCACACACTCACTCACTCACTCACAGACTCACACACTCATTCACACACTCACTCACTCACTCATTCAAGAAAATCTTGAGATCCTGATTTTTGTTTTATTTTCCTAAGAGAGAAAAAGTTCGTAATGATCAATAGTAATTACAGCAGTCATTGTTGAGTTATTGCCGGCGCTGGAAGTTGTTTCGCATCTTTTTATGTGAAATAAAATGTAAATGTGATATTTTAAGTGAATAGCATCTGTTGGAGTTTCTGTAGTGGAATAAATAAATAAACAAGCGGTTTGTTTGCATTGCAGCCGGTACCGTTAGCAGATGGCCCCTGTAGCGCACTTCTGTTAAAGCACATATATGTGTGTGTGTGTGTGTGTGTGTGTGTGTGTGTGTGTGTGTGTGTGTGTGTGTGTGTGTGTGTGTGTGTGTGTACGAGCTCTCACCAGCCACTCGTGTTTATATTAAGAGACATATGGATGTTCAAACGACAGATACAACATCAAGAAATAGACCTGTTTCCATTTAATCGCTCCATGTGTTCATTTATAGTAGTTTACTTTTTGGAGTCTATTTTATCATTTTTGTGTTTTTCATCCTTAACTTCAGGCATTTTATTTACTTGCTTCATAAATATTGTAAATTGTATATAAATTATATATAAAATATTTATATATAATAAAAATGTACTCAGAATTTACTTAAAATATATTAAAACATATATATAGGTGCTGGTCATATAATTAGAATATCATCAAAAAGTTGATTTATTTCACTAATTCCATTCAAAAAGTGAAGCTTGTATATTATATTCATTCATTACACACAGACTGATATATTTCAAAGTTTATCTCTTTTAATTTTGATGATTATAACTGACAACTAGGGAAAATCCAGAATTCAGTATCTCCGAAAATTAGAATATTAAGACCAATACAAAGAAAGCATTTTTAGAAATCTTGGCCAACTGAAAAGTATGAACATGAAAACTATGAGCATGTACAGCACTCAATACTTTAGCCTTTATTACTCCTTTAGCCTGAATTACTGCAGCAATGCGGCGTGGCATGGAGTCGATCAGTCTGTGTCTCTGCTCAGGTGTTATGAGAGCTCAGGTTGCTCTGATAGTGGCCTTCAGCTCTTCTGCATTATTGGCTCTGGCATATCGCATCTTCCTCTTCACAATACCCCAGAGATTTTCTATGAGGTTAAGGTCAGATGAGTTTACTGGCCAATTAAGAACAGGGATACCATGGTCCTTAAACCAGGTAGTGGATGCTTTGGCACTGTGTGCAGGTGTCAAGTCCTGTTCGGAAATGAAATCTGCATCTCCATAAGCTGGTCAGTAGCATGAAGCATGAAGTGCTCTAAAACTTCCTGGCATACGGCTGTGTTGTCCTAGGACCTCAGAAAACACAGTGTACCAACACCAGCAGATGAAATGGCACCCCAAACTATCACTGACTGTGGAAACTTTACACTGGACCTCAAGCAACGTGGATTGTGTGTCTCCCCTCTCTTCCTGCAGACTTTGGGACCCTGATTTCCAAAGAAAATGCTAAATTTACTCTCATCAGAGAACATAACTTTGGACCACTCAGCAGTCCTTTTTGTCTTTAGCCCAGATGAGACACTTCTGACGCTGTCTGTTGATCAAGAGTGGCTTGACTCAAGGACCGCGACAGCTGAAACCATGTCTTGTATACGTCTGTGCGCAGTGGTTCTTAAAGCACTGACTCCAGCTGCAGTCCACTTTTTGTAAATCTCCCAAACATTTTTGAATGGGTTTTGTTTCACAATCCTCTCAAGGGTGCGGCTTGTACACTTTTTTCTACCACATCTTTTCCGTCCCGTTGCCTCTCTATTCATGTGCTTGGACACAGAGCTCTGTGAACAGCTGGCCTCTTTTGCAATGACCTTTTGTGTCTTGCTCTCCTTGTGCAACGTGTCAATGTTCATCTTTTGGACAACTGTCAAGTCAACAGTCTTCCCATGATAGTGTAGCCTACAGAACAAGACTGAGAGACCATTTAAACGCCTTTGCATGTGTTTTGTGTTAATTAGCTGATTAGAGTGTGGCACCAGGTGTCTTCAATATTGAACCTTTTCACAATATTCAAATTTTCTGAGATACTGATTTTGTGGGATTTTCTTCCATGGAGAGCCGTCTCAGTGAGATGCTTCAAATGAGACCAAACATTTAAAGTGCTGTATGATAACCGCTCACATTAAACAAATTTTTGGTGAGTTTTAGGTGATCTCAGTATGTGGAGGGAAGAGAAAGTCAAACGATACCCAATTTCTCCATATTGCCATTTTTGGCGTCGGCCATTTTGTATTTTGTCATAAAATGTAAATTAACATAATGAAATTAGGTACGTGTCTTCGGCACCATGCCTTGAAGGTACTCAAAAAGTTTTGAGACAGCGCCACCTTGTGGTCAAATATTAATTTTCCAAAACTGCTATTGACTATATTTATTCGGTGTGGCATGATACCGAACGACACCCAATTTTCGCCATTTTTCGCGTCAGCATTTTGAAATTTGCCATGAAATGTTTTATAAACGCATTGGCGTAAAATTACAAAACTTGGTAAGTTTCGTCGGCACGATGCTCTGATGGCTCTGAAAACGTTTCGGGGAAGAAGTTATAATGATAATTCCAAAAATGCTAATGACTTTGTATTAAATTTTGCCTATTGTAATGAAATTGGTCTTAATAGATTCCTTGCCGAGAACATAATTTAGCCAGAGTCCGCAAAACTTCCTTTCACCATTTTGTTTTTCTTTAAAGGGTAACTAAACCCTAAACCGACTTTTTTTAGTTAATGATCTGCAAGACTGGGGCTTTATTAATGCTGTTTATTGATTAGAGTAAATGTTTTGACATTTGGGTATAAAGTGTTTTAATTCTGTAATATATGGTGTAAAAACGTCTTAGTGCTGCCCTCTTAAGGTTGAACGGTGGCTACTGCAGTTGAATTTTCCTATTGGACGTTGTGGTGCTTTGTGACGTAGGATGGTACTTCCAACGGCTCACTATCCACGCCCCTGGCACGAGCTCACCACGCCCTGAGAAATGTTTTCCCGTGATCACATGATGAGAACGGCTTCAGTCCAGTACGAGTGCTCGTTACATGAAGTAGAAACATTATGAATGAAACTTTCTCTTTACTTGCTTTAAACATCCTAATTAAGAAAATACAGATAAATAATGCAGTTGTAAGTACATGTTAAGCTTTTCTTGTGATATTTTTGCCGCCCGTCATGTCTACAGATCATTTTCATACCAGACGCTTTCAGACAAACCCTGACACGACAACAATACCGTAATGTGCTGGACTGCTGGCGTATGTAGTCTAACTTTTATTTGAGGAAATCTGTTGTAATTATTATGTTGTATGTTGTAACTATTTGGTCCTGCGCTTTTTTTAGTGGCATTCAGTATAAGGATTTGACTGTTCAGTGTACATATCATAGATTAGTTAGTGATCTCATTCTCTCTTGCGCTGCTGCTTCGCTAGCATGAATGAATGAAGGAGCATCGTCGGCATCGGGAGTTAACGCAGTTTGAGCCAGCGGCTCGATTGATAAGGCTCTGTGTCCACATACATTTCACCCTCCTCCACTACAGGTGAAGGTGGTGGAGAAAAGTCCTCTACTTTAGATGACCGCTCTGTTGCAAAGCTACTGGCGTCACTCCAGTCACTATCCATCTTTGCGAGTCTGACAGCTGTCAAACAATCCGTCACTGCACCCCCCTGCTCAGCCCCGCCCTCAGCCCCTCTGTCTCCGCTGGGCTCTGCCCACTTTTTCAGCATTTTTCAAATATTGCCAGTGGGCGGAGTTAGGCTGTGAACAGGGGTTTAGTTACCCTTTAAAACCCCACTTTTTCAAACTCTTTTGTCCGATTTTCACCAAATTCGACATCCAGACCATGCCGTCAAACCATATGCACCATATGCGTACCATATGCACGCCAAAGCTCATTTTGATGTATGAGCGCCCCTCATCAGCTTTGGCGTGCATATAGTACGCAGGTTTTCACGTGCATATGATACGCAAATTATGTCCCACCTACTTTTTAAAACAAAGTTACACCACTAGTCGAAAGTGATCAAAATCGGTGTAAAGTCAGCCATTTTGCCTAAAATCATGTCAATATGTCTTTAATGCTCATTGGTCTGATGCGCCGATCCGTGCTGGCGTGACTTATTTGTGCTTATGTTGTGCAGTTTGTAGGTTGTTCTGGCTGATTATTTAAGTCAAAAGTGGTCCTTCAAACAAACAGATCAATGTTCTGACAGCTTTTCAAAGTCTTACAGCGACTCTCACTTCTTGTGAGAAAGTATTTTAACATCAAGAAAATGACACGCTTCACATTGACATTAGAAGAATGGCAGCCATGGAAACGCTCCTAATTAATCCAGCATGCAAACGCAGTATGAAGTGATGGCGCTGGTGTTAGTGTGAGTTTGGGGAAAGTTTTCTCACTCTTCGGGTTTGCGGGTCGCCAGCAGGGTCTTCAGAACCGTGAGCTCGCTCTCAAATTAATCTTTCCTGACAGTTTACAAGACAAACCCGTCAGAGGAAGGCGGACCGTCGGGATGTGAGTGACAGAAAAGTGTAACGCATCCGACAGCGGATGTGTGTGTGTGTGTGTGTGTGTGTGTGTGTGTGTGTCGTTGTAAAACCCTGTGCCGCTTGGAATTCTGGGAAGGCTGGGTGAAATATATGCAGAAACCGATATCAGACGGTGCTCATCTGCCTCTCATTTATCCTCTCGATATTGCTTTAGTTTTTTCCAGTTGCTAACGCACTAAAATGACATGCACAGCACAATTATTTAAACTGACACACAGAGAGCAAAACCTCTACTCGAGTCTACCTTAAGTCTAAACACATTTTCTGCTTTACACACATTTTGCAATTCAAAATGGCACTTTTTAAACGCCCTGAACCCGGTTTTCTGCATAAGACACAACAATCTGACATAATGGCTGCATTTACACTGCAGGTCTTGATTCACAAATTTCCGATTTGGTGACTATATCCGATTTTTTTGACGACCCGCTTACATCATCTTTTCAAAAGCGACCCGTACACTGGCAAAACAGCCCCAAGACGCTCTTAACCGGTGAAAGGAAGTAAAACAGCGCAATATGCAATGGGCGCAGACAAAACTGTTCCACACATCTTTAAAGGTCGGCAAAACATTTCTCTCGTAAGGCGGAGAAAAAGAAGAGAGCCCTTGACGGGGTTGCCAGGTTTTCACAACAAAACCCGTCCAATCGCAACTCAAAACTGTGTTAAAGTAGTCCTGTTCCGCATGAAAACCGCGGACTTGGCAACACTGGATCGCACCTGAGTTGACGTCATTCGCCTCCGTCCTTTTTTCAATGACGTACGACTCGCATTTACTGGGGAATATCCGATCTGACCGCTTACATGGCAGACGCTAATGCACGCATCCGAATCATATCGGATTTATTCCCACATATGAGTGAGGCCTGAATCCGATCTGAGGATATCGGAATTCATGCGCTTTTTACTGCTTACACGTTCACATGTCATATCCGATCTGAGCCACATGAGAGGAAAAAATCAGAATTGGGTCTCTTGAACCATGCAGTGTAAATGGGGCCTAAGTCACGTTTTCCATTTCAAAACGCTGCCATTCAAAATGACACGACATGAGCTAAATAGAGACAGAGCGTATTTAGGCCACGCCCACGCCGGGGGGGAAAACAATCCCAACGCTCTCCATTGACTTTGTATTGCGTGAAGCGGTCACGCTCACGTCCTCTTTTTTTACTTATAACAAACAACTGGTCAATGTCTCAAAGCTGATATGTGACAAGGTGTATAGCACACAAGCTAAAAAACACTTAACTTAGTTTTTATAAGCTGTCAACCCCAAAAAACGAGCGTTTAATGAGACAAAAGTGCATACAGGCAATAAGACGTGAAGCTTCAGCGGGAAGAATGGGTAAATTTTGGGATCCTGACACTCAGTATGTCTCAGTGTGTCTACATGTGCAGTAAACATTTTGTCAAATATCCAAATGTCAGTTTTATATCTTATATTTCCTATCGCTGATTACTTTCCCCTCCAGTGGGTGTAGTTCTCAGTGTAATATAACATGTCATGCTCTGTCTCAAGTGCCTGTATCCACTTTTTTTGTCCTTAAACGCTCATTTTTTGGGTCAAAAGCTTATAAAAACTTCTGGGTTGTTGTTCCTGGGTTTTTTAGCTTGTTTTCTGTACACCTCGTCACATATCAGCTTTTAGACATTGTTCGTTTTTTTGTAATAAGTCTGAAATGACAAGGAGGCGCTTCCCGCAATAGAAAGCCAATGGTCAGACGGTTGGTTTGTGTTCCCGCCCGGTGGGCGTGGCTTTCAGATTATGACGCGTGGGGCTGTCTCTATAGCCCCTTTCACACTGCGATTCCGGCAAATACACGGATAATGTGACCCGGCATTTGTTCCCGGGCCGCTAGATTTGGTCCATTCACACTGCCAGCGAAATACCGTAATATGCGCGCTTTCACACACAACCCGTAACGGTCCCGGGTCGAGTTGACACGTGACATCCGGATGTGACGTATAACGGCGAGCGATCTCAGCTTCAGCGCGGATAGTAAGGAGCTCCGTGGTCTCGACTTGTGTCCAGTTTGCGCTCATTTCTGCTTGTTTAATTTGAGTTTCTTTTGTATACGAACACTCTCTGCGTTTAAAACACCGACGAGCTCTTCTGGCACTGCAGGGTTGTATTACTGAAAAAACAAGCTCTAGGAGTCGCACGATAACTACGTACACGTTGCGGCATTAGTTTCGGCTTTTGTTCACACAGCGCTCGTCCCGGGTCGAATCCCGCAATGTTACTAGGTCCCCGACCCGGGTTCAATTCGGTAATCAATCCTGGGACGTGGGTGCTTTCACACAGAAGGTGACCCGGCAATGCTCCGGGAATATTGCGGGTCCGACGTGCAGTGTGAAAGGGGCTTATGGCCGATACATGAGCCGCCTGGACAGACACCTCACCGGTTAATGGTTAACACTTCCACCAGGATGGAAGGCCTATGAAAATACCACAGGTCTTATTTCATTATTTTTCTTGCCTCTTTACAATATATATATATATATTCTCTTTTCAGTTTGCTGTATTTTTGCAGAGCTGGACCGTAACTAAGCTCATTTACTCGAGTACTGTACTTAAGTTCACTTTTTGAGTATCTGTACTTTACTGGAGTATTATATTTTCTGTAAACTTATGACTTTAACTTCTCTACATCTGAAAGACAAATATCGTACTTTATACTCCTCTACATTTCTATCAAGCTCCTCGAAGTCAAAGTCGTTTCTGTCGCAGCTCTGAAAGTCAGCGGATGATTTTTTTCTTCTTTAAAAGGTGTTTGGGTTTTTGCAGAAAGCCTTTCAGGAATCACTCTTGTAGAGTCTCGTGAAGTTCAATGATTTCACAGCATTTATTAAACATTAGGTGTTTCTCAATGTCAAGAATGCTTCCTTGGAAGGACTGATCCTTCCAAGTCACTTCCTTCAGAGGCTAGGCGAGGCTCCTCTTTAGCATTCGGAGAACACGTAAATGGAACAGGCTAGCAAGTGCACGTCATTGTGTCATTACGTCAGTGAAAAGGTCCATTGGCCATCAATGGCCTATCGATAACGTTATGCGTAATTTATATTTTTTATATCAATACAGTAGTAATTTGTACCGGCATTTAAATGTTAAACTTTACTTATATTTACTACAGTTATAACAAATGTTTGGTAACGTAAATAAAAGCATTGTGGCAATCAGGGAGGCGAGGGACCGTGAGAGCGGGACGAGAGAGGACCAGGCCTGGACTTTATGTTATGGTTTGTTTATGTTTTATTATGTGTGTGCGGGCAGTCGTCCGTGAGGGGCTTCCCGCGTTACTTTCGTTTTGTTTATTATTTATTATAAAATGGTTGAACGCTTTGCCGGTTCCCGCCTCCTTCCTTCCCATCTACAAACTCCGATACAAGCATATTTGCCCCGTTCACGCTCCGACTCCGGGAACGTCTGAAGATAGCAAAGCTGCGCGCATAGGATTGTGGGTGATTTGAGAATGCGAAGAGCGCAAAGGCTACTCATATGCGTCCTTTCCTGTATATGACATATTTTTCGAACGAAGGACTCAGCCCTTGGTTGAAATTCAGAGGATCCTTGACATTGGAACAGTCCTTCGTCGGATGTCGATGACGTATTCTGGCTTCCGAGGATCCTTCCTTGACATTGAGAAACACCTACTGATTTATAGTATATAGCAAAATGGAAGACGACGAAATGTCATAATGTTGATTTTGTGGAGTATTCACATAAACAAAGTTGATTCTGTCTTCAGTGAAGGTGAACAGTGTGAGAGTATCAGATGTGTATCAGTGTATTGGATCCGTGCGTTCGGCCTTAAAGGGACAGCAGCTTTATAAAGAGCTTTGTATCTTTTATAGAAGTATTTAAATGAGTTTAAGTTAGTCGTATGCTAGTGTGTCAGATGGAGCATCACTGACTGGATTAAACCATCATGAGGGCATAATGTGCATTTATACAACAATAATAAAATACTGCGATGACATAAAAAAGGAAATGTACTTTTGATACTTAAGTACTTCTGAAAACAAATACTTCTGTACTTTTACTTCAGTAAAAATCTGTTTTTACAACTTTCACTTCTAACGGAGTAATATTTGACCAGCAGTACTTTACTTTTACTCAAGTTATGAAGTTGTGCACTTTGTCCACCTCTGTATATTTGTTCAGTCCAATGTAATTGAGTGAAATCTTATTTAGTGAAACTTTTAATATAAATGTTTCAACAGCATGTGTGTGTATCTGCAAATTATACATAATATTTGGCATAGTATTATGGCAAAGCACTCTTAAGATGAGAGTGTGTTTCATTATGCCCACCAGTGTGTAGTTGGTTACACACAAATCTGGTAAATGAATGAAGTGTGTGCCATTTGGTGCAAAACTTTGATTTTGATGATGCTAGTTTTGGTTGCAGTGCCAGATATATGAGGTGTTTTGCAGTTTGTGTGTGTGGTTTTGTGTATTGTGTTAAGTATTTTGATAAAACCAGCCTAGTTTGCAAAATTGTGTGTCAGCAGTTGGAAAAAACTGTAATATGAATGCCTCTGCATGTGCGGTTATGCCCCAGCTGTCCGTGAGCTGACGGTCAGAACAGACCGCTTCCCTGTGCCTGACCGGACCGATCTGACCTTTGACCTTGAGGTGCTCCTCCAAACGTAGGCTCAATAGCTAGGGGAGATGTTTCCAGTGCTCGGGGTCGTGACACACACACACACACACACACTCACAGTGAAGTCTGGAGGGCAGAAGGGAGGACTAAAGCTAATCCTGAAAACTCGACCGCTGCCAAAAACTGGATTTAGACGTCACAGCAAAGAGAGAGTGTGTGTGTGTGTGTGTGTGTGTGTTTGTGTGTGATAGAGAGTGTGTGTGTCTGTATGTGTGAGAGAGTGATAGAGAGAGTGTGTGTGTCTTGTCTGTTTGTGTGTGTGTGCGTGTGTGTGTTTGTGTGTGATAGAGAGTGTGTGTGTCTGTCTGTATGTGTGAGAGAGTGATAGAGAGAGTGTGTGTGTGTGTCTGTCTGTTTGTGTGTGTGTGCGTGTGTGTGTGTGTGTGTGTGTGTGTGTGTGGGGGGGGTATGAGAGTGTGTCTGTCTGTCTGTGTGTGTGTGTGTGTGTGTGTGTGTGTGTGTGTGTCTGTGTGTGTGTGTGTGTGTGTGTATGTGTGTGTGTCTGTCTGTCTGTTTGTCTGTGTGTGTGTGTGTGTGTGTGTGTGTGTGTGTGTGTGTGTGTGTGTGTGTGTGTGTGTGTGTGTGTGTGTGTGAGTGTGTATGTGTATATTTATAAAATATATTTTATAAAACATAATAAATTTATTTCTTTTATTTGTATTTTTATCATTATTTTATTGTATCTAAATAATGATTAAATTCCAGTTTAACTCCTTTACCTGAATTGGTTGCAAAATGGGAAATGGGATTAAAAACGAATTGAAATTGAAAGAAAAATGCGATAAATGTTGAACTATAAAGCAACGCTGCACAAGACACAATGTCCACGTTACCTTCATAAAGAAAATGTTAATAATCTCTTTATTAAGTCTTTATAAGCGTTCAGTCAGTGCATTAGCAGGCTTGAATCCCTCTTCCTGTCCATTCAACTTCCTGTGGGTGTGGCCAGTCATATTAAAAGAAAACACCTAGCAACCACCATAGCAACAGCATAGCAACACACAAACATTCAACATTTTAACATTTAGAACACGTTAGCAACCGCAGAGCCAGATTTAGTTTATTAATCTAACGGTGGTGGGAAGGGAATAGTCTCTCTCTCTCTCTCTCTCTCTCTCTCTCTCTCTCTCTCTCTCTCTCTCTCTCTCTCTCTCTCTCTCTCTCTCTCTCTCTCTCTCACACACACACACACACACACACACACACACACAGACGGAGGGTCTCAGCTGGTCATATGCTGTAATATAACACGTAAAAATAATAACGGCAAGAAATTATGTATAAAGTTGACATGAATTATTATTGTGTGGTTGTTTATTGTGTGTGTGGATGTAAGTGAGTTACAGTGTGAATATGAGCAAACTGCAAGACAAATAAACATATTGCTCTCACACACACTCACTCACACAGCAGTCGGTTCTGGCGGGTTTTATTGCGTTGCAGAGAGAAAATGTCACATGACAATGTCATTTATGTGTGTGTTTGTGAGAGAAAGAGTGCAGCTGCAGTTGAGAGGGGCTCTGATATGGAAACGTGTGTGTGTGTGTGTGTGTGTGTGTGTGTGTGTGTGTGTGTGTGTGTGTGTGTGTGTGTGTGGGAGAGTTTGTGATGCCTTAGTCTGCTGGAAACATCTTAGGAGTGTGTGTGTGTGTGTGTGTGTGTGTGTGTGTGTGTGTGTGTTTGTGTGTGTGTGTGTGTGTGTGTGTGTGTGTGTGTGTGTGTGGGAGAGTTTGTGATGCCTTAGTCTGCTGGAAACATCTTAGGAGTGTGTGTGTGTGTGTGTGTGTGTGTGTGTGTGTGTATGTGTGTGTGTGTGTGTGTGTGTGTGTGTGTGTGTGTGTGTGTGTGTGTGTGTGTGTGTGTGTGTGTGTGTGTGTGTGTGTGTGTGTGTGTGTGTGTGTGTGTGTGTGTGCGCGCATTTCAGACTGTGATGATAGGGTTACTGGTCAAGGCCACACACACACACAGCTGTCCACTGGTTCCTCCTCATGCATGAGCGCTGGTGTTTATTGGCTGTCGGTGTTGACCAATCAGAAGTGCACATGCAATGAAATGCAGATTCATTTTGATGCGATATTAAGTCATTAAAACGAGATTTCGAGAAATAGATTTCCTGTCTCTCTCCGTCCCGATTTGTTTGTTTGAATGGATGCTATCTTGTTTCAAATTTAAAAGACAATAAAAATGGATCACAAAAAAGTTGTTTTATAAAATATGTATACGTTAAAATAAAGTATTTATAAAGTTAAGTATTTTTTATTAGTTATTCACTTTTTATTAAACCATTTTTAATTGATTTTGTTTTTTAAAAGATTACATTTAACATCAACTCATTTTGATCATTTTTATTTTTTTTTATTATTTTGTTTATTAATTGTTTCATGATTTCATTATTTATTTGCTTCTCACCAACTAATTTAAAACATTTTTAAAGGAACACTAAAGGAACAAATAGGCTCATTTTCCAAGTCCCTTAGAGTTAAACAGTTGAGTTTTACCGTTTTTGAATCCATCCAGCCGATCTCTGTATCAGGCGGTAGCACTTTTAGCGTAGCTTAGCATACATCATTGAATCGGATTAGACCGTTAGCATCGCAATCAAAACGACTAAAGACTTTATTTTTTCAAAGATAATATTTTCAAAGATAACATTACTATTCTGTAGTTACATCGTGTACTAAGACTAGGGGTGTCCATGGTTAACCGATTAACCGTTAAAAATTGCGTAACCGAGTGAAACATTTTGCTCGGTTAAATGGCGTCAATGACGTGCTTTGAATTTAGTTATGATATATTTTTGCACCACTAGAGACCGCCAGAGCGCTCCCAGACATTTGTAATATCCACAAGAAGAAGTCATGACCAGCTTAACATGAAGCGGGCAAAGAAAAGTACAGCGTGGAGCGCTTTAAAATTGAGAGTGACGGGGCAAAATGCAAGTATTGCAATGCAGTGCTTACCGCATTTTTCAGGCTATAAGTCGCTCCGGAGTATGAGTCGCATCAGTCAAACAATGCGTCATGAAGAGGAAAATAACATACGTCGCACTGGTCGCATTAGGGCAAAAGCAGAGCGGGAGCCGCGCGCGCTGTGCATAACGGAGCAGAAGAAAGAAAGTTTGAAGTGAGAAACTTGTGAATGACTAGAGAAAAGCAGACGTTACTTTAACTGTAACGTTAATGAAGAAAACAAAAAAGCTGATCGCGGACTGAAAGCAAGATGGCCAGAGCTGAAGGGACGAGTCCACAGATGCTTGAACTCTTTGCCGGGAGAGGCTCAGCAGCCGCGCGAGTCAAACGCTGTGGGAATCATTCTCGGCTGCATATTTTACTAACGTTACATGCTCTAATCGTGCAGGCGCCCTCGCGGCCACTCGCATTGCTCGTGAACTGGAGCGCATCTCATCCTAATTTAACGAAACTCAGCGTAGGTCTCACATACATTAAATATATCTTAAGAAAGCTTGAAATGTCTTTTAACAATTTAAAACGAAAAGAAATAGGCTACTCTCTGATTATGTAATCCATGATGTGCATTTCTCTCTATAGGCGCGTTCACTACGGAGATGGCGGCCGTCAAATTAATAAACTAAAAATAACCCTGACGCACACTATGGTTAACCGAGTATTAACCGCTAAGGGCCTCGGTTAACGGTTTATGAAAAACTGGAAAACGTGCAGCCCTAACTAAGACCAACCGAAAATTAAAAGTTTGATTTTTAGACCGATTATAGACTATTCTCTCATTCCTGTGTAATAATCAGGGAACTTTGCTGCCATGCTATGGGTGCAGCAGTGCAGTGATATTACGCAGAAAATAGTACCTAGCTATATCGGCCTAAAAAAATGTTTTTCATTTTCCGTTGGTCTTAGTACACGATGTAACTACAGAAAAGTCAAGTTTTAAATAGGGAAATATAGTAAAAGTCTTTTGATTGCGATGCTAATGGTCTAATCCGATTCAATGATGTATGCTAAGCTACGCTAAAAGTGCTGCCGCCAGATACAGAGATCGGCTGGATGGATTCAAAAACGGTAAAACTCGACTGTTTAACTCTAAGGGACTTGGAAAATGAGCCTATTTTCAAAAAAAGTGTTCCTTTAATACTTATTTATTTTAATTAATTAATTAATTAATTATCAGCTTTAACCCCTTCTGTTATCCGATGTGAATTTAGACATTCGGTTCCTCAAACACTGTTGGATTATTCTGGATAGTTCATGAAACTGACAAAATATTACAAAAAAAACCTGTTGTTGCGGCTCCTCTCTTCCCAGTCTGTCAGTAACGCTCTGTTTAGTTCCTGTCTCAATAAAGCCCCTCCTTCTGAAACACACACTGTGCTCTGATTGGTCGGCTGGAGTGGTGTGTTGTGATTGGTCATGTGCTTCCAGTGTGTTTGAGAAATGTCCCGCCCCCTAATTTTTCAGTTTGCCGAATTGAAAAATCAATTTACAGAATTTAACTCGGCAAACAAATTTTTTTTGACGTGATCAGTCACTAGAAAATGTTCAATTGGAGCCATTTTTTTTTTACCGTGCACACGACTAACTATCTCAACCAGGCCCCGCCCCTTTATTATGCGCATTAATTATTTAAATGAGTTGTTGTGACCCAAATGTCTTGATTGGTGTCCAGTTTTTCTTCAGCTACTGTGTCGTCAGGAGTGTTGTGCATGTGCGGTTCGCTCTATTTGACTTGCTGTAATCGTTTATGATTTGATGTTTTACTCGAGATGTTATTTTTTGTTTGAAAAGCGGTGATTTACACTTATGTGTGTGTGTGTGTGTGTGTGTGATTACTCCTCATGTCTCTGATATTTAGCTGCTTGTCTGCTCGAGTACTTTTCTCCTTGTTGCACGTCAAAGTGTTAATTGCCCCTTGTTAAAAGCCCTGCTGTAAAAAGGCCCGTGTGTGTGTGTGTGTGTCTTCACCTGCCGTCTCTTTGCATCCAATTCCTCTTCCTGTGCTAAAGCTTCGCTAGGTGACGAGAGCCAGAAATCAGTGTGAGGACTCTTACACACACGTGGTTATTTTCAGACGCCGCTAACATCACCTCCACTTTAATGGGTTTACAAATATTCATTTATACCCGCGTTTACCTTTTCATTGCGTCTTAGCGCGCAGATAAATGGCTTTGGATGTCGCCGGCTCTCTTCCTGTCTGTTATTGAGGCGTCGTGCCAGCGAGAGTGAGACGGATAAACAGATGCAGACAGGATGAGAGGTGCCGATTTCCTCCGGTTCTGGCGTCGATCCGTCTTCGAGGTGTTTGTCTCGGTGTGCTTCCTAAAGGAAAAGAGCCTGAAGTGTGAAGCGCTCGCTCGTCTTTTGACTGGCCGCGTGCAGCGTTCGGTTTGACACTGAGCGAAGGGTGTGTGTGTGATGTGTGCCCTGAGCAGAGAGGATTATGGGATAGGCCCGATGCTTTTATCTTTCATAACTCTGGATATTAATGGAGTAAATAAAGTATCAAAAGTATCATTTATCGAGTAAATAAAGTATTAAGTGTGTGTGTGTGTGTGTGTGTGTGTGTGTGTGTGTGTGTGTGTGTGTGTGTGTGTGTGTGTGTGTGTGTGTGATGGGTAGGTTTAGGGGCAGTGTAAGAGGATAGAAAATACGGTTTGTACAGTATAAAAACCATTACGCCTATGGAATGTCCCCATATGTCACAAAAACAAACGTGTGTGTGTGTGTGTGTGTGTGTGTGTGTGTGTGTGTGTGTGTGAGTTTGTGTGTGTGTACAGGTGTGCTGCACTGAGTTTCCATAATTAATGGCATTTCATGAGAGACTCATATGCATCAGTTTCAGGAGCGTGTGAGTGTGTGTGTGTGTGTGTGTGTGTGTTTGTGGAAGCAATGAAGGGGGGTTCAGTTTGGGCTGTGTGCATAAAGGTAGATTAGTTCACCACACACACACACACACACACACACACACACACACACACACACACACACACACACACACACTCACTCTCTGCTGTGTCATCACAGCTCCTCGGCAGCAGCTGAGACAGTTCTCTGACCTTTGACCCCTGCGCTGCGGGATGCACTCATCACTGCCTCATTACTCAATGCTGAGCGTGTGTGTGTGTGTGTGTGTGTGTGTGTGTGATGTTGGCATTCCAGAGCAGTGTGAACACTTCATCATTATCATCATCATCAGAACACAGTCCGTGTCAGCTCCGGATGGGACTCTAGCCTGATGCACACACTGCATTATACCACACTTTACATTTAAAAAAACGTATGTCCATGACCTCACTATGGTGCATTTTTAATTAACATATGCATGCATCAAAATAATCTCTTAAAATGTCCTTATGGTGCTGCTCACCTCCTAACGGTGTAGTTACCTCAGTGGTTCACTTTAAAGGCACAATATGTAATTTTCCACCGCTAGAGGACTAAAAGCGTGTCTTGACTCTTGAGCGGGCGGAGCTTTTATTCTCTCAGTCACCTCTTCTGCTTCTTCCACTTGTGTGTGTGTGGTTACACAGCGATGTTTTATCATATCATGAGTGTGTTAAAGGGTTAGTTCACCCAAAAATGAAATGTCTGTCATTAACTCCTCACCCTAATGTCGCTCCACACCCGTAAGACCTCCGTTCATCTTCACACACAGTTTAAGATATTTTAGATTTAGTCCGAGAGCGTATGCAAGTGTATGCACACTATACTGTCCATGTCCAGAAAGGGAATAAAAACATCATCAGAGTAGTCCATATGAGACATCAGTGGGTTAATTAGAGTCTCTTGAAGCATCGGAAATACATTTGGGTCCAAAAATAACAAAAACTACGACTTTATTCAGCATTGTCTTCTCTTCCGCGTTTGTGTTCAATCCTCAAATAAAGAGTCAAACGGTTATGAATCAGTGAATTGATTCATGATTCGGCGATCCGAATCATGATACACTGCTTCCAGCATGTATAATTAATTTACTGACACTGGGATATTGCATTTATATCACTGTTTATTAGGGGTGTAACGATTCCTTTTTAACAGTGATTCAATTAGTATCACGATTTGAGGTTGTCGATACGATTCAAGGACGATATTGGTTCATTTAGAACGATATGATCCGAAACGATTCAGTAACTTTGTAGCCAAAAATTTAAATCAGTGTGACTGAAATAAATACATGCAGATGAAGTTTCCTAGATTCCTGTTGTTTCTTTTAAGGGAACCAGGTATCAATTAATTATGGATATAAACAAACAAGTAAACTATTAATGGCAATTGTGTTCACATTTTATTTGAATAAAGTGTAACAGTTTTGGTTGAATTAACAGGAAGTTAACGTTTTCTGCTCTCATTTTCAAAAAAAGTACACTGTAAAAAATTACTTAGAAAAAAAGTTTCCTGGTTGCCTTAAAATTTTGAGTTCATTAAAATTAAAATTTTGAGTTAATACAATGAACATTTTTTGAGCTTTGTCAACCTTTATTAAAATATTATTATCAGATTTTGTAAGCATATTGGGTAATTGTGTGTTTTATTTATTTTTACAGCATATACTTACAGTCCCTGACAAAAGTCTTGTCGCTTGTGAACAAATTGACCTAAAGTGCCGCTGAAATATATTTCTAATCAAGTTTTTTTTTACAAGAAAAAGCTCATTTTAATCCCACCAGCTTTTGTGATAATGTTTCAGTGAAAAACTAAACTTTCAAAAAGTATTCTAATATTCACAGCTTAGTAAAGCCCATTGAGTCAATTTTTGCAAAGACATAAGTGTTGTCACCTTGTCATATGAGCTTCCCCTGTGACTAATAATGGATCAATTAGGACTCAAGTGTGTATAAAAAGAACCCCAGTACACTAGACCTTCACATCAACTGCAACTAGACCTCTGCAAACATGCCTAAGATTCACCCTGAGACTAAAGTTTTGATTATCATGAGGGTGAAGACCAGATCCACTGCTGATGTGGCAGACACCTTCAATGTGTCTCAGTGTCAAGTACAGAGGATAAAAAAAAGATTTGAAGAGACTGGAGACGTTTTTGACAAGCCCAGGTCAGGAGGACCCCGCAAGACAACTGCTCGAGAGGACCGTTTGTTGGCTCGAAAATCCAAGGCCAGCCCATTTTCCACTGCAGCAGAGCTCCACGAGACCTGGTCACCTGAAGTCCCTGTGTCAACCAGAACAGTTTATCGGATTCGGTCTCGAAATGGCCTCCATGGTTGAATCAGTGCCCAGAAGCCAGCACTAAACAAAAGACAATTGAAAAACCGTGTGGCATTTGCCAAGGCCCACAGCCTGCTAAAAGGATGGACGCAGGAAAAGTGGCAGAAGGTGGATTTTTCAGATGAATCTTCTGTTGAATTACACTACAGTCGCCGCAAATATTGCAGGAGACCTACTGGTGCCCGAATGGATCCGAGATTCACACAGAAAACAGTGAAGTTTGGTGGCGGAAAAATCATGGTCTGGGGTTACATCCAGTATGGGGGTGTGCGAGAGATCTGCAGGGTGGAAGGCAACATCAATAGTCTAAAATACCAAGAAATCTTAGCTACCTCTTATATTCCCAACCATAAAAGAGGCCAAATTCTGCAGCAGGACGGTGCTCTATCGCATACTTCCATCTCCACATCAAAGTTCCTCAAGGCGAAGAAGATCAAGATGCTCCAGGATTGGCCAGCCCAGTCACCAGACATGAACATCATTGAGCATATGTGGGGTAGGATGAAAGAGGACGCATGGAAGACGAAACCAAAGAATATTGATGAACTCTGGGAGGCATGCAGGACTGCTTCCTTAGCTATTCCTGATGACTTCATCAATAAATTGTATGAATCCTTGCCAAACCGCATGGATGCATTCCTTCAAGCTCATGGAAGTCATACAAGATATTAAATTTGGATCTCACAGCACCACAACTTAATTTGCTGACATATTTTTGTATTTGCAGTAAATTTGTTCAATTTCTGTATAGGCGACAAAAATTTTGTCTTGCCAAAATTTGACCTTTCTGTCTTGATTAAATGATAAATATTTTTTCTGTGAAAATTATTCATTTCAGTGCATTAAACATCATTTGGGAGGGTTTTAGCTTTTCATATGAGCTATTTCTAACACCAATTAATTAATTAAGGGTGCGTTCACACTTGTCATGTTTGGTTAGATTAAAACGAACCCTGGTGCGGTTGCTCGGTTAGTGCGGTTTATTTGAACATATGTGAACGCTGCCATCCGAACCCTGGTGCGCACCAAACAAGCGGACCGAGAGCGCTAAAAAGATGGGTCTCGGTCCGCTTCCAAACAAACTCTGCTGCGGTTCGATTGATATATGAACGCAACACGGACCAAAGACATGTAAACGGACCAAAAACCGGACGTAATGTCACAAGATGAGACGCATAGTCAGCTGATTGGACGGTGCGGAAAGATCGGTGTATCCAAAATGAGTAACGCTAACGTTAGAGGGCAAACGTGGAACAACGAGGAAGTGCCTCATCAATATTTGGTCAGACGAGCATGTTTCGAAAATGCTAGAAAAAACACACAAAAAGCAAACCTGGCTCTTCTCATCAAAGTTCCTGTGCTGCCCATTATTATCCAGTACAGACGACCTGCCATCTCTTTTCTGCACAACGGAGGAAATACTGCTGCTGTTTTGAATGTTTTGAACATTTTATGAGCTCTTCATGAGTTCTCAGCGGGTAAAAATAATGCCACATGTACACGCATAAAATGATCGCGTTTAATCCGCACACAGCGTTGTTTTGAATGTTTTGAACATTTCATGAGCTCTTCATGAGTTCTCTGGTAAAAAATAATGCCATATGTACACGCATAAAATGATGGCGTGTAATCCGCACACAGCGTTGTTTTGAATGTTCGGTAAGCAGCTCCTACGTCATATAAGCCGACCAATCCGGTTGTGAGCGTCTCCCTGAGCCTTTGGTTCGGTAGCTTTAGGTTCGCTGTTAAAAATGCCAGTGTGAACTCTAAGCGGACCAGGACTATATTCTTTGTTTTTGTTTTTTGGTCAGGACCAAATGAACCAAACGAACCGAACTACAAGTGTGAACGCACCCTAAAAGTCAGGTTAATATCAGGTATTTCTAGAAAATAGATAAGCGACAAGACTTTTGTCAGGGACTGTATATGTTCATCACTTTTAGCAGTGTTTTATGAAACTTTAAAGGGTTTCCTGTAAAATGACCCCAACATTTTGAACCTAGTCCACTGTATGTGTGTATGGGAGGCTTTTCAATTTGGGTCGGCCAAATCCAGGCGGAATAATGTAAGGACACACGTCAAACAAATGGATATATTTTAATCCAAAAGTCGTCATATTGTGCCTTTAACCTAAAACAGCTGGGGAGGAGAAATCAATCACAATTAAACGGATAGCTCATCCAGAACTGTAAATTCTGTCATCATTTACTCACCCCTGAAAGAAGATATAGAGCAAAATGTGTAGTGTTGTTTTGGACCGCAGTGACCGTCATTATACGCACGAAAACCTCTTCATGATGTCTGTGCAGAAGAAAGAAAGTCCTGCAGGTTTGGGTCTGGGCCATACTGAAGAAAAATGAGATATGCAGCGTCTTATTAAATGATGCAATATTCGACAAGCGATACGATATTATTATTATTGTGTTAAATTTATTTAAATTATATATAAATTATATGTACATAATGCATATTGCGATATATAAATTTTCGATATTTCAATCATTTCTATACTATGTGGAATGATTGTTTTTAGCTGTATACACACACACACACTCTCTCTCTCTCACACACACACACACACACACACACACACAGACACACACACTGTCTCTCTCTCACACACACACTCTCTCTCACACACACACACACACACACACACAGGCACACTCTCTCTCTCTCTCTCTCTCTCTCTCTCTCTCTCTCTCACACACACACACACACACACACACACACACACACACACTCTCTCTCTCTCTCTCTCTCTCTCTCTCACACACACACACACACTCTCTCTCTCACACACACACACACACACACACACACACAAACTCTCTCTCTCTCTCTCTCTCTCACACACACACACACACACACACACTCTCTCTCTCTCTCTCTCTCACTCTCTCTCTCTCTCTCTCACACACACACACACACACACACACACACACACTCTCTCTCTCTCTCACTCTCTCTCTCTCTCTCTACGATGTTTTACTGCACATTGGAATAGTATGGATGTGTGCTATTCTGAAGAGACACAGATCATCTGTCCATCTCTGGTGTGTGTGTGTGTGTGTGTGTGTGTGTGTGTGTGTGTGTGTGTGTGTGTGTGTGTGCAGTGGTTTCTCTTGTCTACACTCATTAGCTCCAGGTTTGATCTCTCTGGGTTGCTGAAGAAGAGGTTTCTAATGTTTGGCTGGAGTTTAAAGGCGGTCTGGGCCGTGTCTACGGTGGCCCGTCGCGGCCAAATCTCATGGGCGTGGGAGGGCCGCGGGTCCGAGGGGAACGGGCCCCCCGTGGGTCCGCCAGACCCCCAGACCGCGGGCCATTTAGCATGGACCGACCCGGGGAGATGGAGTACCCGCGGGGGTCCTCATTCATCTGTTTCAGGCCTCCTGCTCTTTTTAGCCTCCCTGCTTCCCTCTGCACTCCTTCTTTCACGTGCCCAACATCAATCTCGCTGCCTTTTTCTGTCTCGTTCTTCTTCCTCTGTTTTCCCCCAGAAAGTTTTATTGCTTAGTGGTTGCACTGAAGTTTTGAAGTTTAAAAGTTGAGAAGTTCATTAGGAGACTTAGAGTTACTTCAGTGATGTAGCATTAAGCTTTGTATTTAAACTGGGTCATTAATGGAGTAGAGATGTGGAATTATTTTTGAATTTGGTGCCTTATAGACTGAGAAAAGATGGATGAATGGATGGATGGATGGATGGATGGATGGATGGATGGATGAAACTTTATTTTTGTCAGCACGATCATTCAAAGATACTCCCGGGTTTCTACACTAAAAAAATATTTAAAAAATAAGTTTCCTGGTTGCCTTAAAATTTTGAGTTCATTGAAATAAAAAATGTTGAGTTAATACAATGAACATTTTTGAGATTCGACAACCTTTATTCAAATATTATCATCAGATTGTGTAAGCATATTGGGTAATTGTGTGTGTTTTATGTGTGATGACGGAGCCAAATTGTGCTATTTTCATGATTTATCAAATGTTTTATGTGGTTCAGATACAATAATATTTTGAGTTTCTATTTATTAAACCAATTTCCTTCATTGCATCAACTCACATTTTTAATTTCAATAAACTCAAAATTTTAAGGCAACCAGAGTGTGGCGAGTACGAGATCTCTGATTGGGGTTCATTTGTTCATTGGAGTGCGGTCAGTGTATTTAAAAGCGCCAGCAGTGTGACGAGTGGTGCTCTTTTTGTCAGTACTGTGTCAAATTTATGCTTTGGTTTTTAGCATATTTAGTCAAGCTTGTTTTATTTTCATCTAGTCAAGTTTTAGTTGACTAAGGCCTGGTTCCACAGACAGGGCTTAAGTTAAGCCAGGATTAGGCCTGACCTTTAAGTAGCTTTTATAAACGTTTGAAGAGAACATTACTGGTGTGCATCTTGAGATTAAACAATGGCACTGACATATTTTAAGATTCTCAGTTAAAATAACTCACACATGTTCTGAGACTATCTTAAAGGATTAGATTAATTTACTCAGCCCCATGTCATCCTGGATGTTCATGTCTTTCTTTCTTCAGTTGAAAAGAAATGCTTTTTTTTGAGGAAAACCGTAAGTCGGAGAGACTTTGAGGGCTCAAAATTACGAAATGCTTCAGATTTTTTTCAGTGTTTCAACTCTGCCTTGTATCGTAGGAATCATTAGCTCAAGCCAAGTCTCGGATTCGATTGTTGATTTCGGGTGAAATTTTCATGTAATTAATATTTTTGGGGGGGATTTGGACTAGTCCTCGTTTTTTCACCCGATTGGAACCAGACCAGTGCAGAAATATTCTCTTGAGTCAATAATTATCACAAAAAAACAAACAAACAAAAAACGTTTTTTTTTGGGACACCAAAACGTTCAAATTGGGCGTGGCCACTTTTACAAAAACGGCTATCCCTCTTGAACAGAATGAGATAATTTCACCAAACTTGGTACACATATGTACTTACTCCGTCTGTGTTTGCCTGATAAAGGATGGGGTGCCTGGCCACTTGGTGGCGCTATAAAAGAAAAAAAATACAAACAATGAAACGGCGATAGCCACGCAGCAGTCAGTCCGATTGGGTTGAATTCTGGCATGCGGCGTCTTTGTTCAAGGTGCCACGTTTGGCTATGGGGACATTTGCGTATCTCGAAAAACACGGCCGCCATCAGCCAATGAAGTTCAAGCAGCTGTCAGACAAGATTATCATAGGCCGAGTGCAATGAAGCTCGCTGGGCCTGTTTGACTCACAGTGCCTTCGCGTTTATTACGTCTGTAAAGGATGGTATATCACACGATTTTTTGGCACATTTCCACGACATTCACACCATATGGTGGAACTCCTCAAGCTGAGCAATTTTGTAGGACCGCAACTGTTGAATATCAGAGATGCTTTTTTCTAAAACATACTTTCATGATCTAGTCCTTGGTTTATCTCGATAACTGATGAAAAGCTTTCTTAGTTAACTGCCTGAATTGACTGTTAATGCTCTTTTCCATCTGCACTGCAAAAATGCTTTTCTTTCTTAGTATTTTTGTCTTGTTTTAAGTCTAAATATCTAGAAAAGCAAAAGTTTTGGTCTTGTTTTGGGGGAAGATAACTCAAAATTAAGTGAGATTTTGCATAAAATAAGAAAAATAATCTTGTTTTCTGATTAAATTAAGATTATTTTCCTTACCCCAGGCAGATTATTCTGCTTATTTTAAGCAAAGGCTCTCTTAATTTTGAGTTATTTTCCCCAAAACAAGACCAAAACTTTTGCTTGTCTAATAATGCTTCTTAATGTAAGAATTTTTAGATATTTGGACTTAAAACAGGACAAAAATACTAAGTAAGAAAAGCATTTTTTTGCAGTGTGTGTTGTGTTCAGAAAGGCTTTTATGTGTTGATTGCTTTTTATTATTCTAATTTTTTTTACTTTTTATTAATTTTTGTTATTTTTCCCTTGTAGCACTTTGAGATTCTTCAGAAATGAAAGTGTGTTATAAATAAGATCTGGGTAACACTTTATTTTAAGGTTCAGTTATTAACTATTAATACTTGCTTATTAGCATGCATATTACTAGGATATTGTCTGTTTATTAGTACTTCTAAAGCACATATTAATGCCTTATTCTGCATCTCTTAATCCGACCCAATACCTAAACTTAAACGCTACAAAAACTACCGTACTAACTATTAATAAGCAGTAAATTAGGAGTTTATTGAGGCAAAAGTCATAGTTATATGTGAATATGTGCTCCCCATACTAAAGTGTTACCATAATCTGTTATTATTATCTAAGCGGTTAAATGCTTGCTAAATAATAACAGATCTCGCAAATGTGTGTGTTAGTTCACCCCAAAATGAAATGTCTGTCATTAACTCCTCTCCCTAATGTCGTTCAACACCCGTAAGACCTCGTTCATCTTCACACACAGTTTAAGATATTTTAGATTTAGTCTGAGAGCGTATGCAAGTGTATGCACACTATACTGTCCATGTCCAGAAAGAGAATAAAAACATCATCAGAGTAGTCCATATGAGACATCAGTGAGTTAATTAGAGTCTCTCGAAGCGTCGGAAATACATTTGGGTCCAAAAATAACAAAAACTACGACTTTATTCAGCATTGTCTTCTCTTCCGGGTTTGTGTTCAATCCTCAAATAAAGATTCAAACGAATCAGCGAATCGATTCATGATTCGGAATGTCACGTGATTTCAGCAGTTTGACTCACGATCCTCATTTGGATGAGGAGTTAATGACATACGCTTCATTTTTGGGTGAATTAACCCTTTAAAGGCCTTAAACTCTTGAACTCGGGTAAGTGTTGCTCATCCTGCCGTCTCAGTGGTGCTCCCGTACTTCTCTCTCACTTTTTTGTTCCGTGTTTTTTTGTTTGTTGCACTTTTCCAATTACCTTAATGTCTTCTCCGTTTCTCGCAATCATCATTTGGTGGCCATGCAAGCATGCGCCTGCTGTTATTAATGCGGCCCGGTAATCCTTCACGGGCGTCTTCAGGTGTGTGTCATTTATCTTTGTTAATATTTCCTCTGGATGCCAGCTGGGTACCCGTGCCAGCCGGCTCCGAAACTGGGCATGAGATTCGGCATGCGGAACGGGCCGGGCTTTTTTTTCTCCGCCCGTAGTTGCCGGGCAACGCCGCGCTTTGGAGAAACCGTCCGTCCCGCAGAAAATGAGACACTTTTGTTTTAGAGTCTCCCCTTTGCAAAAAAAAGCCTCCTTAACTGTGAGAGGGGGCGACTTATTTAAGACAAGGGCTCTTTTGTTTTAGCCTGTGAAAGGCGGCAGACCCCGCTCTCCTCCGCGGGGAAGCCTGCGACCACGTAAATTGGCCTATTTAGCTTGTTTTGCATGTGAATGCGGCTCTAGTCAAGCATCGCTAAGTCTGTTGTGAGAGCGGCCGTCATTTGAATTCAGCTCAGCGCAAACATTCTCCCTACTTTATCACATCCTCTAATGAGCCCCGTCCCGGGACGTTACCCCCCGAGTGTCCCTAAAAAGTTAGGGAGGAAGTTTACGTTGCTCCTCACACCCGATCAGACTCCCGAACGCGCTCCCGACGGGACTAATATCCGCCCGTGTCTGCTACCGCGAGCGCTCGTTAACTCGCCGTGATTAGCAGAACGATGTTAACTGAGAGCAGTGTAATGACGGGCAGAGTTTGTGCGGGGTAAGTTCGCACACACACACACACACACACACACACGCGCGCGCGCGCGTCTGAACGTCTCTTATGGCTTCAATCGTGCAGGTCAGATTGTCTTTTAAACGTCAAAGCTCTTGAAAGGCTTCATTAGAACAGTGTGTGCTTTAATACAGCGTCGCATCACATTTTTAGCACAAAACTGACACGTGTTGTCTTATTTTGATGGATTCGTGGCTTTAATTACAAAGGTACATCACCTTTATAAACCTGATTAAAGGCTTTTTTGACTTTAAGTACATTGTGAACATGTAATCACATTTTCAGTGCAAAGTTGACATTTCAAGCATTTTTGATGAAATTGTGGCTTTAATTATGAATATCAAATTGTGTTTGAAATGCCACGACTTTTGCAATCCGAATTAAAGGCTTTATACCAACTTTTAATGCAACATTTCAAGCGTCTTTTTGTATATTTCGTCTTTTTTTTCTTGATAAAATTGTAACTTTTACATCACATCTTTTATAATCCTAATTAAAGGCTTTAAAAAACATTGTGCGCTTTAATGCAGAATTGCATAATTTCTGCACAACAATGACATTTCAAGCATGAGTTTGAATATTTCGGTCATTTTTCCTGATTAAAAATTGTGGCTTTATGAAGGTCAACTCGTCCTATTACAGGCCTTTTAAACACTTACTTTGCATAATTTTGTAGCACACACGTGACATTTCAAACATCTTTTTCTGTATATATTTGTCATTTTGGCTTTAATTATGAAGGTACAACTTTAGGCCTTTTGACGTTAGGGAAACATTGTATGCTTTAATACAGAATTGCATCACATTTCCAGCAGAAAATTATAATTGCAAGCTTCTATTTTGGTCATTTTTGGATGAAATTGTGGCTTTAATTATGAAGGTCAAATTGACTTTTAAACATCACAACTTTTATAATCCTAATTAAAGGCTTAAATAAAAATATTGTGTGCTTTAATGCATCATTGCATCATCTTTAGCACAAAAAATGACATTTCAAGCATGAGTTTGAATATTTCGGTCATTTATTTCTGATGAAATTGTGGCTTTGTGAAGGTCAACTCGTCCTAATTTAAGGCCTTTTCCCCTTTTTTAGCACAAAATTGATATAATTTCTGTAATTTCTTGATAAAAACTGTGCCTTTATGACAGTTAAACATGACCACTTTAAAAAAGCGTTAAAAATTAAATGAAATAAAAACCAATATGTGCTTTAATGCAACATTGCGTTGCTTTTTAAGCACAACATTTACATATCAAACAATTTTTGTGTATTTCCACAATTTTGTATGATTAAATTATGGCCTTAATTATGAAGGTAAGAAATATAATCCTAATTTAAAGCCTTTTGACTTAAAAAATAAGAAAGAAATATTGTGTGCTTGACAAAGTGCATCACTTTTCAACACAACATCCTCATGTCAAGCATCTGTTGTTGTTTTTGTGATGAAATTGTGGCTTTAATTATGAAGGTAAATGTATTTTAAATGTCATAACTTTCAAAGGCTTTTTACTCAAAAAACAAAAAAACAAAAAAAAACCTGTGCTTTGATACATTTCATCAGTTTTTCAGCACAAAAATCACATTTTTGAGCATCTGTCATTTATTTTAATTTTATTTTTTGATGAAATTGTGGCTTTAATTCTGTTTGTCATTTTTTGATGAAATCATAGATGTTTCACAGATGAAATGTTTTTTTCTTCTGCACTGTTTTGTTGGTTTAACTTAAAAAAGTCAGTAATCTGGTTGCCTTAAAATGTTGAGTTTATTGAAATTAAAAATCTGAGTTGATGTAATGAAGGAAATTTGTTTAATAAATAGAAACTCAAAATATTATTGTATCTGAACCACATAAAAAATGTGATAAATCATGAAAATAGCACAATTTGTCTCCGTCATCACAAATAAAACACACACAATTACCCAATATGCTTACACAATCTGATAATAATATTTTAATAAAGGTTATCGAATCTCAAAAAAATTTCACTGTATTAACTCAACATTTAAATTTCAATGAACTCAAAATTTTAAGGCAACCATTGGTAACTTTTTTTCCAAATAATTTTTTACAGTGTGTGCAAACTAATATATTTTGTGCCGAGTTTTTGTACAGCTTCAGAATCTGAATGTATTGTAGATGTTTTCTCTCTCCAGGAATGTGTTTTGTCTTTGTTCACTGAGTCGTGTGTGTGTTTGAGTGTAAACGAGTGTGTGTTTAACGGCCCGGTCTCGTTGTGTTTGTGTCCAGTCGAGTCTCATGGGAGGTGAGGTGGGGATGGTCAGTCCGGAGACGGTTTCGCCAACCAAACTAGGCTCTCAATATTACCAGCACTACGCCGGGAACCCACGGAGACGAGCCATGCACAGCGACTCCATGGGTGAGTCTTCATCTTCCTCATCTTCATCATCTTCCTCATCTTCCTCATCGTCAAGAACATTTTTAATCTCGTCTGTCAAAAGAGGCTCGTAGTGATTATTGATTTTCTCTTTTTGTGCATTTAAAGACCTTTATTTTGGGCCTTGAGGTGCCATCCTCGAGGACGTGTGTGTGTCAACCTTCAGGGCAAAACAAACCCGCTTTTATTTCAGACACACACACACACACACACACACCGACTGTCTGTCACTGTTTTCTGGCATTTGTTTTGTGAATCATTCACACACTGCGTTTGGCAGATGTTGCATAGAAACCACACGTTTGATGAATTCACGCGCTCCCTGCGACTCGGACCCGTGGCCTTGGCGTCGCGAGTGTGTGTGTGTGTGTTTAAAGCTCAGTGATTGACGTTAGGTGTTGTTTTTCTTTGTTTTTACAGAAGTCCAGACGAAGAAAGTTCGTAAAGTTCCTCCTGGATTGCCCTCATCAGTAAGTCCCGCGTTTGGTTTTGGTTTTTATCATCTGCGGTGAAACTCACCTGTGTGTGTGTGTGTGTGTGTGTGTGTGTGTGTGTGTGTGTGTGTGTGTGTGTGTGTGTGTGTGTGTGTGTGCTTGTTTTTGTGAAATATCAGGACACAAATGTGTATAATGACATGGGTATGTCATTGTGTGTGTGTGTGTGTGTGTGTGTGTGTGTGCTTGTTTTTGTGAAATATCAGGACACAAATGTGTATAATGACATGGGTATGTCATTGTGTGTGTGTGTGTGTGTGTGTGTGTGTGATGATGGTGGAGAGGCAGGCGCCCCACGGGACATCCTGACTGTATTGTGCTGCGGTTCTTTAAGAGGCCAGACGAGTGTAAAGATGGCATAATGGAGCCGTGATATGTGTGTGTGTGTGTGTGTGTGTGTGTGTGTGTGTGTGTGTGTGTGTGTGTGTGTGTGTGTGTGTGTGTGTGTGTGTGTGTGTGTGTGTGTGTGTGTGTGTGTGTGAGCCTGTTTATGTGGTTTATGAGGACACACATTTGTATAACTACATGGGTATTACACTGGTATTACCCTATAAATGTGGTTTATGAGGACATATCAAATGTCCTCATAATTCAAATGGCCTTAAAAACACTAAATGATGTTTTTTTGAGAAAGTAAAAATGCAGAATGTTTCCTGTGATGGGTAGGTTTAGGGGCAGTGTGTGTGTGTGTGTGTGTGTGTGTGTGTGTGTGTGCTCGTCAAGTTGTTTAAAGTGAACAGCTTTAATTAAATGAAGTTTGGTCCAGCAGAAGCTCAGGTGGGACGAGATCTCTGCGCCGGCTTCATTTCCTGAGCTTTTCCTCCCCCTTCAGGCAGAGAGCGGCACTGCAGCAAGAGTGTGTGTGTGTGTGTGTGTGTGTGTGTGTGTGGGCATGTTTCTGTCACATATGAGGACTCAAATGTGTGTAATGCCATGGGTATGACACAGGTATTACAGGAGAGGGTGAAATATGAGGACATTACCCATGGCCCCACTTTACAAAAGGCTTATAAATCACACAGGAGGAGTTTTTATGAGAAAGTAAAAATGCAGAATGTGTGTGTGTGTGTGTGTGTGTGTGTGTGTGTGTGTGTGTGTGTGTGTGTGTGTGTGTGTGTGTGTGTGTGTGTCTGTCTAGGGCTCATATTCTTCAGGTTTCACTTCTTCATTTACTGTAAATTCCCGTCATGTTGTGGTAAATATTAGTGGCGTTCCTGTAGCTCAAACAGTAGAGCGTGGCGCTAGCAACACCAAGGTCATGGGTTCGATTTTCAGGGAGAGCAAGAATTGACAAAATGTAAAATGTGTACCTCGAATGCTTTGGATAAAAGCGTCTGCCAAATGCATAAATGTAAATGTGTAATTTGACACAATTCAAAGTGATTTCAATGCAAAAGTGTGTGTGTGTGTGTGTGTGTCATTATTATTTAGGGCTTGGGCATCACTCACATCTCTGGGTCATGTGATTGTGTGTGTGTGTGTGTGTGTGTGTGTGTGTGTGTGTGTGTGTGTGTGTGTGTGTGTGTGTGTGTGTGTGTGTGTGTGTGTGTGTGTGTGTGTGTGTGAAGGTGAGAACGGTGTGTGAAGGAACACGTGTTCTTAAAATTAATTTTAAATAACCATAAATCAAAGGCAGAACAACAAATACTATCATTAGCTATAAATATTTTATCATTCAAATCACATTTGAATATGTTAATATGTTTTATTTGTGTGTGTGATTGTTGCAGTATAAAGAGTTGTATTGTTGCATGCGCGGCGTTATAAAGAGTATTTCAAATATTGTGCTGTGTTTTTTTAGTGAAGTATAATTTTTATTTTAATAGTTTTTTAGATTAAAAATGGCCTGGAGACGTTCTTGACGGGTTTTGTGAGACTCACCATAAATATCGCAATAAAAATGGTCAGATTGAATGTAATTTTTGCCGTTCACATCCACAAACGCAGATCCTCTGTGGTGTCACTGGACACACACACACACACACACACACACACACACACACACACACACACACACACACACACACACACACACACACATGCACAAAAAAGACAACATCAGCTCCAAAAAGCTGCATTTGTGTTTGTGGCGCTCTTGATGAAGGCACAGTTGAGAGGGGTGTATGTGTGTGTGTGTGTGTGGGAGGGGGGTTCAGGTGGGTCTCCATGGCGACGGCTTGAGTGACAGGTAGCGGACGGAGCAGCGTGCAGACGGAGGTAAGACTTTGGCCGCGGCCCAAAACTCAGCGAAAGAAAGAGAAAGCCGCTCGCACCAGCTGTCGGCAGCGTTTGTGTTGGAACCCGAGTGTGAGAACCTGTGTGTGTGTGTGTGTGTGTGTGTGTGTGTGTGTGTGTGTGTGTGTGTGTGTGTGTGTGTGTGAACCCTTGCAGAACCTCGTGCTTTTGGACTACATCTTAATGAACATGTGCTTGATTTCCTGCGCGAGATGGGTGAAATATTAGCGCGTGTCATTTGCTAGTTTCCTGCAGCTATGCTCCACTGACACAGATGAAGTCTGTTTCATGATCATAAAGAATTCAAAAAGGGAAAATTACTAATTTCAGTGCGATCTCGTACGTTTAATTAGTGTTTGAGACTCGTAAAGAAATAATTCAGACAGATATTAACGTTCTGCCATCATTTACTCACGGCCGGTCTTTGGCCTGGAGACGCTGATCAGAATGTGCACGCTGCTCTCTTACACACACGTACACACACACACACACACACACACACACACACACACACACACACACACACACACACACACACACACACACACACACACACATTCTGCATTTTTACTTTCTCATAAAAACTCCTCCTGTGTGATTTATAAGCCTTTTGTAAAGTGGGGCCATGGGTAATGTCCTCATATTTCACCCTCTCCTGTAATACCTGTGTCATACCCATGGCATTATACACATTTGAGTCCTCATATGTCACAAAAACATGCCCACACACACACGCACACACACACACACACGCACACACACACAGAGACTGGTCATACGGTTTCAGAACAATGATCAGATATAGTAAAAGTGCACCTGAATGGGAGCTGTTGAGCTCCAAAAAGGACAAAAAAGCATCATAACAAATAGTTTTTACCAAACAAAATTATCGTGATTTCAGCAAATATCTAAATATACGGCGCACGAGTCAAATGGGAGACTCTTATGATGCTTTTTATCATTTTTGCAGCTTTAATACCTGCATTATGAGATAAAAAAAAAAAAATCTTCATAATTTCAACCTTTTGTAATGTTTTCATGTTTTTCATACTGTCATAAAAATGTCATTTAGATTTATCAATGTCATCATTTCCACAATTATGACTTATTATCTCGTGATTTTGACCTGTGTCATAGTAGTCGAACATTATATGTCATAATCATGACTTTTATCTCATAATTTTGGCTTTATTGTCATAATCATGACTTTATCTCACCTTATGTCTTGATTTAGACATAATTGTGTTTTGCCAATTTGGACTTAATATATTATAATTATGACTTTATCTCATAATGTTGAGTTTGTTATAATTATGACTTTTGTATCATATTGTTGACTTTTATGTGATAATTATGACATATGACATTATGAGCATTTCAATTTATGTCTGGATTTTGACTTGTCATAGTTGTTTTTTGTGTGCCAGTTTGTACTTTATAAGTCATAATTAAGACTTTTTATGTCATAATTCTGACTTTTTATCTCATAATGTCTTGATTTTTGCTTTTATTATGTTTTTTTTTTATTCACTTGCACTTTCACTCTATGCAAATGATATTATTTTTCACTCTGTTGCCAGTCTTATGAAGTCATATGATAATTTTCTCAGAGGAACAGACTTCGGATGACTTGTGATATAATAATGCATGAGTCACATGGACGACTTATGATGTTTTTTAGTCAGTTTTTGGAGCTTGAATGCCTCCATTCACATCTATATTCAGTGTATGGAAAATAATCACGATATGTCTTATGAAGTCGTGATAACGGGTGCTTTTTTCACATGCACTTTCACTATATATGAATGCACGGTTACACTTTACTTAAAGGGGGGGTGAAATGCTGTTTCATGCATACTGAGCTTTTTACCCCTTTAAAGACTTGGATTCCCATCCTAAACATAGACAAAGTTTCAAAAACTAATGTTGGACGTTTGATGGAGTATTTCTGTGTTAAAAATACTCCTTCCGGTTTCTCACAAGTTTCGGCGAGTTTTTTTCGAGTATAGGTCTATTTGACATTAAATAGAGCGGAAGGTCCTTGTATGGGCTGTACGGGCTCTTCTCCCGGAAGGGTGCGCGCGCGCGTGACTAGAGGGAGAGAGGAAATGCACGCTGTAAACAATCTCTCAGCTGCAGATCCAGTCGTTGTTATAGTCCACGCCGCGCTCCACTTTATTCCTATGGGTGACGTCGAGCGACTTCAACGCTTCAGCACAGCATTCGGGGAAGGCAGCGCTGCATTTGAACCGATTTGAACGCAGAAATGACGGGAAGCGTCACAACATCGCTTCAGTCGCGTCTCAAAGTGGATTTCCACGCCACTGCTGTCAGGACTTCACCAAATCATACCAAAGAAGTGTGTTTTTGACAGAGCGGTCCTGCTTTGGAAGATGCCGGTGAGTAAATCAACTTCAAATGTCTCTGCTATTGGCTACCGTCGCATGAGTAAACATCAGTAAACGATACGATCGCGTGCTTCGTCATTCAAATGCGCTAACGGTTACTCCATTGTTGTTCTGTATAACGTTACACTATTCTGACTCTGACGTGCAAAACCGTTTTGCTTGCTACCTCTAAGGTCTAGTCACATACAATAGTCCATAAACCGAATCATGTCCTCATAAACTGCACACAAAGGCCCCTAAATACAGTCCATACCACAGAGACGGACGTCCTGATGTTGCCGTTTCTCCTGTTCAATTTATTTCAGCCTCAGATTTGATTGTGGATCATTATCTGTATTAGCTGAGATAGATGGGTTTCTCCACGCTTGAGGACGTCACCGCTTTGCGCTCTTGTCATTCTTTAGCTCCGCCCACACGATACGCCTCCAGGCGCTCGTTTTTTTCCGGAAAGACTCGGTACAGCCTATATTTCTTTTATAAATATGATAAAACTAAAGACTTTTCGGAGATATGAAGGATGCAATACTACTCTATAGGTACTCAAGATTGACATGAGATTGACTGAAACTGAGTGTTTCACCCCCCCTTTAAGATTTATGTATAATGCATTATAAGAGGGTTTTAGGGCATTTATTATGCCTTTTAATACATCTTATAATGCATTGTGTGGTATAATTGTAATATAATATAATACACCAATTTAATACGTAACAACAATGCAAATAATAATTATAATGCATTACACATAAAGACTTTAAGTGCAATGATACCATGCAATTCATTATATTCCAGGTTTTGTGCATGAGACAATGATGCTTTTTTGCACATTTTTGCAATATAATATTTGACTATTATTTTAATATTTTCTATAATTTTGTCTTATAACGTCATATGATAATTGTGTCTGAGGAACAGACGTCAGATGGCTTGTGATACTGCGCACGAGTCGACTGTTATGAGGCTTTTATGGTGTTTATTGGGCCTTTTAGCCTCCATTCACTTGCACTTTCACTCTATGGAAAAGAGCAGCGTTCACATTCTGCTAAATATCTTGTTTTGTGCTCCACCGAAGAAAGACGGTCATATAGTTTTGAACGCATATGATGATTTTCCGGTGGACTGTCCGAGTTATTGTGTGTGTTGGTTTGCAGACTCATCAGGGAAACGGATGGATGGTGTGAATTAGGGATGCCACAATACTCAATATATATTGTGGTACGGCAATCACGGTTCAATACGCGCTGGTGAATTGCGCTCGGTTTTGCATTTAATTCATTATTTCTATTTCTCTCCGTCTGAAATAGTTCTCTCTGTTTATTTCGGCTCTGTTTGAGTCCTCACATAAACCTCGCTGTTTTTGAAGTCCATAAAAAATGCAGCTGTCCGTCAAATAACGTGCTCCACACGACTCCGATGGGTTAATAGAGCCTTCTGATTCGACTCGATGCGTTTGTGTCAGAAAAATATCCATATTTAAAAGGTTATAAAGGAAACCCGCCTTGAAGTCTTCCATTGTAACCCACGGCTGTTTAAGCCACAAGATGGCGCCAGCGTTAAGCACAGAAGTAGAACCGGTCAAGATAACTCGCAGTACCCGGATGAGTGGGTGTTATCTGGAAATAACATACCGCTGGAATGCGCGATTGACCAATCAGAATCAAGTATTTCACAGAGCCGTGTAATAAATATAGATTAATCCTTATTAAAGGTACTGAAGTTATTTAGTCAAGAGCAGAGCATATTTAGTGAGCAATTACTTTTGTTCTTTACATTGTCATTATAAGTCGTTACTGTCACTTTAAAAGATCTTCCGCTGTCGCACACAATGCGGATGTGAGATGATGAAGTCGCAGTTACAAAACTTACCAAACGCGTGACTGTCCCCCACCTGCTCCTCTTCAGAAAATTAAATTCGCTGTCCCAAGGTATTTACACGAGGGTTTGGGTTTTTTGGCAGGAGTGCCCTCCGTCTCTAGCGTTACGTCCATCATCCGTCTCTGTTTTGTTTTTTTCCCCGTGTTGTCACTTGTCATCTGACCTCACACACTAACCTCGCGAAAACGCCGGCCATCTATAGGCTACTGCAGACGGCAGTTATCGCGAGGTTAGTTACAGAGCTCAGATTGGAAATGTTTTTTTTTTTTTTTTTTTTTTTACTCCGGTATTATTATTTTTTAATAACGCAGGATTTACGGGAAAATACGAATACGGGAGGACGGTGGGAAAGAAGGGTAAAATTCGGGACTTTCCCGGCCAAAACGGGATACTTGACAGGTATATGTCAAACACACGTGATTACTGGACTAAGTAGTCTTACTGCGCTAATACTGTCAAATACACACAAGGTTAACATATATAAACACAATCGGTTATGTCTAAAGTGAAAGTAAAATCGTGTGTCTGTATATATACAGCAGCACAGCCAGTGAACGCTTGTTCTTAAAGGGACAGCTCACCTCTAAAATTATGTTAATAAAACAACAAAAGACCTTTAATACAGTAGCTTTTAATCAATGTTGTATACTGAAGACTATGTCGTTTTAATTTTAGCCTACATTCATTCAATTTCACCCTTAAATGCTACAGTACATCGCTGAGCTGCCACTGTAAATCTTTATATATATTTATTTTATATTATACAAAACACTGGGAATGTGTACAAGGGTTTTTTAAGTAAAGTTTTAAGTTTAAGTAAGGGTTTTCCAAGTCTTTTAAGTGAAATAAAGAAAGAGTATTGCAATAAAAACATCTTCTCCATAACCCTTTTCTGTTCCTGTCGCCTAAGAATAGAATAGCAAAAAACCGAACCGATTCGATAACCGTGGTTGAAAACTGAGGTGTGTATTGAACCGTGGACGAACTGTATTGTGGCATCCGAGTGTGAATGTAAGTCGTGTTCTCACCCGACTCACCTGTCAGAGAATGGAGCTGTAAATGATCTCACGGTGGGGTTTTTGCTGCTTTTTTTGTTGTAAGCGAGTGAAAAGAATCAGAGAAACAGCTGCGTGTGTCTGGCTGCGGCCCAGCGGCGTTTGAGGAAAATCTTCCCGTCCGACTCCGTATGAAATAAACGTTCGGATTTCATTCAGTCCTGCCAAAAACCCACACGGACATACCCGAGCCACGTCCCCGTATGCCTTCGTTTGATGAGGGGAACGTTTCTGAGGCGCTTCTGTGTCGGCTATTAATAGAGGTTTGTGTGTTTCGAGGTGCGGTGATTTTAACGACAGTCACGGGCAGCTGGAGCTCTCCTCTGAGGAGAAACACACACACACACACACACACCGATCCACAAGATTATCACATAAGATCTCAGTGTGAACTTATGAATGTTATGTGTTGTCCACATTCATTACAGTTGTCGTCGGTGTGTTTTATTTGAGGAGAAATGTGAGTGATGTTCAGAGCTGGACTCTTGATTGGACAGTTTGAGACGTGTGTGTGTGTGTGTGTGTGTGTCCTTGTTTACATTACATTGGTGGGACCAAAATGTCCCCATAAGGATAGTAAAACCCGAGATCACCTACATTGTGGGAACCAGCCAGCGGTCCCCACTTTTCAAAAGGCTTATAAATCACACAGGAGGAGTTTTTTGAGAAAGTAAAAATGCAGAATGTTTCCTGTGATGGGTAGGTTTAGGGGCAGTGAGTGTGTGTGTGTGTGTGTGTGTGTGTGTGTGTGTGTGTGTGTGTGTGTGTGTGTGTGTGAGCCTGTTTATGTGGTTTATGAGGACACAAATTTGTATAACTACATGGGTATTACACTGGTATTACACTATAAATGTGGTTTATGAGGACATATCAAATGTCCTCATAAATCAAATGGCCTTAAAAACATACTAAATGATGTTTTTTTGAGAAAGTAAAAATGCAGAATGTTTCCTGTGATGGGTAGGTTTAGGGGCAGTGTGTGTGTGTGTGTGTGTGTGTGTGTGTGTGTGTGTGTGTGTGTGATGGGTAGGTTTAGGGGCAGTGTAAGGGGATAGAAAATCCGGTTTGTACAGTATAAAAACCATTACGCCTATGGAGAGTCCCTGTAAACCACATAGACCAACATGTGTGTGTGTGTGTGTGTGTGTGTGTGTGATGGGTAGGTTTAGGGGCAGTGTAAGGGGATAGAAAATCCGGTTTGTACAGTATAAAAACCATTACGCCTATGGAGAGTCCCTGTAAACCACATAGACCAACATGTGTTTGTGTGTGTGTGTGTGTGTGTGTGATGGGTAGGTTTAGGGGCAGCGTGTGTGTGTGTGTGTGTGTGTGTGTGTGTGTGTGTGTGTGTGTGTGTGTGTGTGTGTGTGTGTACTGAAGCCCATTCACACCACATAAGACAAATATAATGCTTTGGGACATCTTAATTATGACGTGAAGTTAGACAAAACTATGAGATGTACACTGACTTTTTTCTATGTAGAAATGAGGAATTTCAACTTTTTAACTCATCATAATGACTTTTATCTAATCATTTTGACTTTTGTCGATTTCATCTTATGGCCTCATTGTTTTTTGTCAGTTTGGACTTTTTATGCCGTAACTATGACTTGTGTAATTTCGACATTTCTGTCATCATTTTGAGTTTATCTCATTATTTTGAATTATTTAATTAAATTTGTACTTTATATATCATAATTATGACATTTTATTTCATATTTTTGACTTTTATGCCATAATTATTTCATAATTATGAATGAATCTCATAATTTTGACCTTTGTCTTGATTTCGACTCATGTCATAATTGTATATATATATAGACAAAAACAATTATATATATATATATGTATGTATGTATGTATGTATGTATGTATATATTGTGTTTTGCCAATTTGGACTTTATATATCCTAACTATGACTTTTAGTCTCATAATTGTGACTTTTATTTCATAGTTTTGACTTTTATGCCATAATTATGACCTTTTATCTCATAATTTGACTTTTAAGTCTTGATTTTGACTTGACATAATTGTTTTTGTCAATTTATGCTTTATATTTCATCATTATGACTTTTATCTCATAATTATATATTTTTATCTCATTGTGACTTTTAACTCAAAATGATAAGTTATTTTGCTATTTATCATAATTTCGACTTTTATAATTATGACCAGTCTTGATTTTGACTTGTCGTGAATTGTGTTTTGTCAATTTGTACTTTATATCATAATTAGGACTTTTTATCTCATAATTTTGATTTGACTTGTCATAGTTGTTTTTTGCTAATTAGTACTTTATATGTCATAATTTTAACTTTTTAATCTCATAATCATGACCGTTGTCTTGATTTCGATTTGTCATAATGGTTTTTGTCAACTTGATGTATCATAATTGAGACTTTTATCTCATAATATCGGCGTGTCATGATTTTGACTTATGTCCTGATTGTTTTTGGTCATCATTTGCACTTGTATGTCCTAATAATGCAGAGTGAAGCAGGACTTGTGTGTGTTGTTTGGTGAAATGGCTTCCGCACAGATTGCGTCTCCATTTGTTCCTCATTTCGTCCGTTTGCTGGTTATGAGAAATAATCGAGACGTTCATTAGAGACAGACACACAGAGAAACCTCAGAGGCTTTCCACATTGTCTTCCTCACTTTTTCCTCTTCCTCATCCCTCCGTCCTCTCCTCCAGCTCAGCATCTGTTTCTCTCTTCACCTCCGCAGCGGCCATTTCATGATGAAGTCCTGATCGTTCGGCCGTGTTTGTCCGCGCTGTTTACAGACAACTTTTGTTTGGTTCTCTCTCTCTCTCTCTCTCTCTCTCTCTCTCTCTCTCTCTCTCTCTCTCTCTCTCTCTCTCAGACGTTCCCAACATTCCTGTCAGGAAATATTTGGCTGCAAACAGCAGAAAGAGTCGAACTCCGCAGCCGTGAGAGCAGATGTTTGTGGATCGCTGATATGAAGCTTTATTCCACTTCTGAATTATGGTTTATTACAGCACTACTGAAATATGGTTTCATTTGAAATGTTAGTCATACGATTCTGATTTCTGATTGGATGAGCCACGTTAGATGTTTATAAACATACAATATGTGATTCACATGCCAATGGAATATAATGACAAATAATCATACTGTGTATGTGTGTGTGTGTGTGTGCGTGTGCGTGTGCGTGTGCGTGTGTGTGTGTGTGTGTTAAAGCTCAGATGAGGTCCAGGAGAGAATTATATGAACCAGGTCCAGTGGACTGTGTGTTTTCCATTGAGCAATGCACAGAGGAAATGAAGTCAGTTTCCTGTGTGTGTGTGTGTGTGTGTGTGTGTGTGTGTGTGTGAGATCAGCTCCAGCTTCAGAACCGATGTGGAATGTTCTCCGCTCATCTCTGCCAAATCACTGTCCGTCTCAGCACATTTATTTCTATGTGGAACAGAATTAGAGTTGATATTGCTCATAGAAATGCCATAATTGATTTTAAGCTGATGATGTGCTCGTTAATTGGCTGAAAACACAGTTTTTAAAACATCAGTCAATTTTGGGCAAATTTATCCGTGTTAAAATTTATTTTATTACCCTGTGGGTTTGGCTTCGACAGGAACAGATGTGTGTGTGTGTGTGTGTGTGTGTGTGTGTGTGTGTGTGTGTGTGTGTGTGTGTGTGTGTGTGTGTGTGTGTGTGTGTGTGTGTGTGTGTGTGTGTGTGTGAGTGTGTGGGCGTGTAATCCCTACGTTATGGGGACAAAATGTCCCCACAAAGATGAAATGAGTCCCCATGAGGAAAACATCTTGGAAATCACACAGAAGGAGTTTTTTTGAGAAAGTAAAAATGCAGAATGTTTCCTGTGGTGTGTGTGTGTGTGTGTGTGTGTGTGTGTGTGTGTGTGTGTGTGTGTGTGTGTGTGTGTGTGTGTGTGTGTGTGTGTGTGTGTGTGTGTGTGTGTGTGATGGGTTGGTTTAGGGGCAGTGTAAGGGGATAGGATATACGGTTTGTACAGTATAAAAACCACTACGCCTATGGAGAGTCCCTGTAAACCACATAGACCAACATGTGTGTGTGTTGTACGTGAGATCTCTCTCAGTTTTAATGGTCTGAGGACACTGCCCCAGGTGTCCCAGCATGCACTGGGGGAGCGCGGCCGCAGCTGTAGAGCGAGAGCACGCTTCAGCTGATGAATGCTGGGAAAAAACCTCACAGATCTCCAGGAGACGATCTGATGAGAAATCTGGAGCTCATATTCACAACGCTTGAGCAGTTTGAGACATGGCTGAGCAATGTACGTGTGTTGAAGCCCATTTACATGTTTAGTTAATCATAGTTATTACTTATATATACACTCACCTAAAGGATTATTAGGATCACCTGTTCAATTTCTCATTCATCAGCCAATCACAAGGCAGCTGCTTCAGTGCATTTAGGGGTGTGTTCCTGGTCAAGACAATCTCCTGAACTCCAAACTGAATGTCAGAATGGGAAAGAAAGGTGATTTAAGCCGTTTTGAGCGTGGCATGGTTGTTGGTGCCAGACGGGCCGGTCTGAGTATTTCACAATCTGCTCAGTTACTGGATTTTCACACACAACCATTTCTAGGGTTTACAAAGAATGGTGTGAAAGGGAAACACATCCAGTATGCGGCCGTCCTGTGGGCGATGCCTTGTTGATGCTCGAGGTCAGAGGAGAATGGGCCGACTGATTCAAGCTGATAGAAGAGCAACTTTGACTGAAATAAGCCCTCGTTACAACCGAGGTATGCAGAAAAGCATTTGTGAAGCCACAACATGCACAACCTTGAGGCGGATGGGCTACAACAGCAGAAGACCCAACCGGGTACCACTCATCTCCACTACAAATAGGAAAAAGAGGCGACAATTTACACAAGCTCACCAAACTTGGACAGCTGAAGACTGGAGAAATGTGGCCTGGTCTGATGAGTCTCGATTTCTGTTGAGACATTCAGATGGTAGAGTCAGAGTTTGGCGTAAACAGAATGAGAACATGGACCCATCATGCCCTGTTACCACTGTGCAGGCTGGTGGTGGTGGTGTAATGGTGTGGGGGATGTTTTCTTGGCACACTTAGTGCCAATTGGGCATCGTTTAAATGCCGCGGCCTACCTGAGCATTATTTCTGACCATGTCCATCCCTTTATGACCACCATGTACCCATCCTCTGATGGCTACTTCCAGCAGGATAATGCACCATGTCACAAAGCTCCAATCATTTCAAATTAGTTTCTTGAACATGACAATGAGCTGATTGTACTAAAATGGCCGCCAGAGTCACCAGATCTCAACCTAATAGAGCATCTTTGGGATGTGGTGGAACGGGAGTTTCGTGCCCTGGATGTGCTTCCCACAAATCTCCATCAACTGCAAGATGCTCTCTGTGGTTCGGGTCAAGGATGTAAGGAAGAAGGCGGGGTCGGCGTTACTGGGACTCGTCACTTTTATTACTCTTTTACTTTCAAACAAAACACGTGCTCGAGGGCACATCAACTCATTAGATTTCACACACAGGTTTCAACACTCTGCACTGCTATCACTCTCCAGACAGGCTGCGCTCCGAGTCCCAGTCCAAACTCTCTCTCCCTCGTCTCTCTCTGCTGTGGCTTATAAGCCGTCTCTCCACGCCAACTACTGCAATCAGAGACAGGTGTTAGTCATTTGCACTTAACCCACTTACGCCCCGCTCGGCTCCGCCTCCTCTCTCCCTCTGCCGATCCCGCAAAACCACGCCTCCCCTGCCACATACCCCCACCGCCCGACTCAGGCCGGGGAGCCGTCCGGCCTGCAGCCTCCCCCCCCCCCCCCTCCGGGAGAGGAAGTCAGCCACAGCCATCTGAGCACCCGGCCTGTGGACCACCTTGAATTTAAATGGCTGTAAAGCTAGATACCACCGGGTGATCCGCGCGTTGGTATCCTTCATGCGGTGGAGCCACTGCAGAGGGGCGTGGTCCGAACAGAGGGTGAACTCCCGCCCCAGGAGGTAGTAGCGAAGGGTGAGGACGGCCCACCTGATGGCTAAACATTCTTTCTCTATGGTGCTGTACACCGCCTCCCTCTTAGAGAGCTTACGGCTGATGTACAGCACCGGCCGTTCCTCACCCTCCACCTCCTGGGACAGGACGGCGCCCAACCCCCTGTCCGACGCGTCGGTCTGCAGAATAAAAGGGAGAGAAAAATTAGGAGCCTGTAAGAGCGGACCACCACACAGAGCAGCCTTTATCTGGGTAAAAGCCTGCTGGCACCGCTCCGTCCACTGAACCGTATCTGGTACCTCTTTTTTAGTTAGATCAGTCAGCGGGCTAGCGAGGTCCGAATAATTAGGCACAAACCGTCTATAATATCCCGCTAGCCCCAGGAACTGTCTAACCTCCTTTTTGGTCTTGGGTCTCGGAGAAGTCGCAACTGCCGCTGTCTTATCAATTTGGGGACGCACCTGCCCATGACCCAAGTGGAAGCCCAGATACTTTACTTCTACCCGCCCAATCGCACACTTCTTCGGGTTGGCGGTTAGCCCCGCCCTCCTCAGCGACTTCAGTACAGCACGCAGATGCTGCATATGGCGCTGCCAGTCCGTACTGTAGATGATAATGTCATCTAGATAGGCAGCGGCATATGCAGCGTGCGGCCGGAGAATCCTGTCCATCAGTCGCTGGAAGGTTGCGGGGGCCCCGAACAACCCGAACGGAAGCGTGACAAATTGGTGCAATCCGAACGGCGTGGTAAAAGCGGTCTTTTCTTTAGACATTGGAGACAAGGGGATCTGCCAATATCCCTTCGTTAAGTCCAGCGTCGAATAAAAGCGAGCGGTCCCTAGCCGATCAAGCAATTCGTCCACCCTTGGCATTGGATACGCATCGAATTTTGACACCGCGTTGACTTTCCGATAATCTACACAGAATCGCACGGAGCCGTCCGTTTTGGGCACCAAAACTATCGGGCTCGCCCAATCACTGTTAGATTCTTCTATTACCCCCATGTCCAGCATCGCCTCTAATTCGTCCTGCACTACCTTCTTTTTATGTTCCGGTAGTCTATATGGCCGACTGCGAACCACCACGCCCGGCTCCGTCTCAACGTGGTGTTGGATGAGGTCAGTCCGCCCCGGTAGGGGCGAGAACACGTCGGCAAACTCGGCCTGTAGCTGTTTCACGTCAGTGAGCTGCGAGGGTGAGAGGTGATCCCCCCCCGAGGCCAGAGCGAGAGAATGAGGCTTTTGGACCGCCTCCGGCCCGAGATCCTCGTCCCCGCCCACTACCGTCGCTAGCATCACTGACTCCGCCTCTGACCATTTTTTTAAGAGGTTGAGGTGGTAGATTTGACGTGCCCCGTCCCTATCTGACCGGCTCACCTCATAGTTGAGTTCTCCGACTCGCCGCGTGACCACAAAGGGTCCTTGCCACTTTGCGAGCAATTTCGAGCTGGACGTGGGCAGCAATACAAGCACTTTATCTCCCTGTGAAAATTGTCGCAGCTTCGCACCTCTGTTGTAGAGCTGTTTCTGTCTGTCCTGAGCCTGGAGCAAATTCTCCATGGATAGCCGCCCCAAAGTGTGGAGTTTTGCTCTTAGGTCCAGGACATACTGAATTTCGTTCTTACTCGCTGAAGGCCCGTCCTCCCAAGCTTCTCTAAGGACGTCCAGCACCTCCCGCGGCTGGCGCCCATAGAGCAGCTCGAAGGGGGAAAACCCCGTGGAGGCTTGGGGGACCTCGCGAACAGCGAACAACAGAGGCTCAAGCCATTTATCCCAATTCTTGGCGTCTTCGTGAACGAACTTACGAATCATGGTTTTTAACGTGCGATTAAAACGTTCCACCAGACCATCTGTCTGTGGGTGATAGACGCTGGTACGGATCGCCTTAATGCCCAATAATTCGTATAGTTCGCGGATCGTCCGTGACATAAACGCCGTGCCTTGATCGGTGAGAATCTCTTTCGGGATTCCCACCCGGGAGATTAATGAAAACAGAGCGCTCGCCACACTTTTCGCCGAAATCGTGCGGAGAGGAACTGCTTCGGGATATCGCGTTGCGTAGTCCACGAGCACCAACGCAAAGCGATGTCCCCGTGCGGACCGTTCCAATGGCCCGATGAGGTCCATACCAATTCTTTCGAAGGGGGCCTGCATTAATGGGAGAGGGCACAACGGTGCTTTTGGGGTGGCCGGTGGGTTCACCAACTGACATTCCCGACAAGACGCACACCACCGGCGTACATTCTCGTGAATGCCCGGCCAAAAGAATCGGGCCATGAGACGGTTTAATGTGGCCGTTTGACCTAAATGCCCCGCCATTGGATTAGAATGAGCCGTCTGGAAAAGCATTTCCCGGCGGCTTTTTGGTATTAACAATTGCGTTGTATCTTGCTTTGACTGGGTGTCTTGGACCACCCGATACAAGCGGTTATTTATTACTGAGAAGTACGGATAGGAGAGCGGTTGTTCAGGGTGGACGCGGTGGCCGTCGATGGAGCGGACCTGAGCAAAGGCATTTTTGAGCGTCTCGTCCCGGGACTGTTCCAAGGGAAAGTCATCGCGCTCTGAGAAGATGGGCGGACCCATTGCGCTCGGTTCCCCTGGAACTGCCCCCGGCGGTCCCGAATCCACCTCGCCCGCTTGCGCAACCGCTATCCTCCCACCTCCGTTCTTCCCCCAAGAGGCATCCACACATAAGTGCCCTAATAATTTATTAAACGCTGGCCAATTCGTCCCCAGAATTATGGGATGCCGGAGGCGCGGGTTAACTGCAACCTCAACACTATGCGTTTGACCCCTAAATTGGATATCCACGGGCACCAACGGATAGTCCACCACTTCCCCGTGCACACACCTCACCTTAACCATGCGGCTGTTATCCAATGCCCTAGGTGAAATCAGGCTTTGATGGATGGAGGTTTGGTTACACCCCGAATCCACCAAAGCCTGATAGGTACCCCCCTTGATACTCACGGGTATCTGGTACAGGCCAGCTTGATCGGGGGCGGCTTGTGGCGCGTCGGGGACCCGGACCAGCGTCCCCACATCCATCATCGGACACCGATCAATAAAGTGTCCCGGGTCCCCACAGCGCCAACAAGCCGGCCCAGGCCTCCCCGCCGCCCTAGTGGCTGGAAGTGGGTCCAGCCCTTGGCGTGGAGAGAGGGACGGAGATAAGGATCCCGGGAAGGGATCTAGGCTCCCTCCTCCCCGGGCCGCCGGCCGGGGAGTCGCCGCTGTCTCGGCCGCGGGCCCCGTTCTCCACCTCGGCGCCGGCCGGGGCGGCACTCCAGCTCTGGACCTGGGAGCGGGGACAGGTTTAGAGAGAGACGGGGCGGGGTTAGGAGGAGAGAGAGAGAGAGAAGAGAGAGAGAGAGAAGCCGCTGGCAAGGGCTCGCCGACCCCGTGGCACGCCACCATCTGGTCTTCCGCCAACTGGATGGCCTGGTCCAGCGACGCCGGGCGGTGGCACTGGACCGAACTGCTCCAGCACCACGCGATCGATGATCCCCTCGGCGTCGCATTCTCCGGCCATCAGCCACTTGCGGCACGAGTCCCGGAGCTGGTGCGCGAAGATGAAGGGCCGGCCGGACTCTTCGAGCGCCAGTGTCCGGAACCGCTGGCGGTGCTGTTCCGGTGTCCGGCCGACCCGCTGCAGGATGGCGCGCTTGAGGTCGTCGTAGACCAGGAGGTTCTTGACTGGCAGTTGGTGGGCGGCTACCTGCGCCTCTCCCGATAGCAGGGGCAGGAGCCGCATTGGCCAGTCCTCCTTGGGCCAGTCCCGAGCGGCGGCGGACCTCTCGAAGAGGTCGATGAACGCCTCCGGGTCGTCCATCGGTCCCATCTTCGAGAGCGCGATGGTGGCGGCTGAGTCGCTGGTGGGTTTGGGACTGGCCTGAACCTCCCGGTCCATCCAGCTCCGGAACAGCTCGCGGTCCTCATGCTGGGCCTGGAGGAGCGCCTCAAATCTTTTTTGCTGCTCCTCCCTGACGGCCCGCAGATCTTGATGAGTCTCCTGGTGGAGGCCCGCGAGCGATTGCACTAGGTCCGCAAGTGGGTGGCGGGATGGCGTTTCCATGGCGGCGTGCACACTTCTTCCTCCCGGGTTTCGGCACCAGTGTGGTTCGGGTCAAGGATGTAAGGAAGAAGGCGGGGTCGGCGTTACTGGGACTCGTCACTTTTATTACTCTTTTACTTTCAAACAAAACATGTGCTCGAGGGCACATCAACTCATTAGATTTCACACACAGGTTTCAACACTCTGCACTGCTATCACTCTCCAGACAGGCTGCGCTCCGAGTCCCAGTCCAAACTCTCTCTCCCTCGTCTCTCTCTGCTGTGGCTTATAAGCCGTCTCTCCACGCCAACTACTGCAATCAGAGACAGGTGTTAGTCATTTGCACTTAACCCACTTACGCCCCGCTCGGCTCCGCCTCCTCTCTCCCTCTGCCGATCCCGCAAAACCACGCCTCCCCTGCCACACTCTCCTATCAATATGGGCCAACATTTCTAAAGAACGCTTTCAGCAGCTTGTTGAATCAATGCCACGGAGAATTAAGGCAGTTCTGACGGCGAAAGGGGGTCAAACACAGGATTAGTGTGTGTTCCTAATAATCCTTTATGTGAGTGTACTTAATAATTCAAATAATAAGTCATATACTTAAGTTATATACGTAATAAGTCAACATTAAGAAATACCAAGTCATAATTATGAAATAAAATTTTGAAACCATGACATTTTCATCGTGACTGATTATCTCAGTTTCAACTTATTTTGACTGTCAATTTTCGACTTTTGTCATTATTTCAGCTTGTCATGATTTTCTCATAATTTCACCTTGATTTCGCATGATTTCAGAATAATGAGTTATGATCATGACTTTTTGTCATGACATTCTTTCATAATTGAATTTTATCTCATAATTTCCCATTTTATGTCATGATTTTGACTTTTTGTCAATTTCAACTTATTTCATAATTTTTACTTTTTATCTCATAATTGACTTCTCATAATTATTACTCAGTTTGAGACATGACTGTGTAATGTGTGTTGAAGCCCATTTCCATGTTTGGTAAATCATAGTTATGACTCATTAAGAGATACCAAGTCATTATGAGATAAAAAATCTGAGACCATAACATTTTCAGAAAATTATGAATTTAGACTTTATGGGCCCTATTTTAACGATCTGAAGCGCAAGTGTCAAAGCGCGAAGCACAAGTAACTTTGTGGGCGGGTCTCGGCGCTGTTGCTATTTTCCCGGCGGGATAAATGACTCTTGCGCCCGGCGCAAATCTAAAATGGGTTGGTCTGAAGTATCTTCATTATTCTTAGGTGTGGTTTGGGCGTAACGTGAATAAACCAATCAGAGCGTCATCCAACATTCCCTTTAAAAGCAGCTGCGCAAGTTCCATTATGGGTCGCTATTATTATGGCGTATTTACCAGACGCACGCCAGGAGCGGTTCACAGCCGAGGAGACTGATGTTCTTGAAGAGCAGTGAAAGACAGAGGAGTTGTGTTGTATGCGGATGGGAGAAACCCACCCAAAATAGCGTCGGTTAAACAGTTTTTCAGTCCATTTTTTTTCCTGGTTCTTGACGGACAAACCAATTTGTCACATGTCCTTATATTCATATATGTCTGGCTACTATTGGTCAAACAGGTCTGATCCTTAATTACTACAATTAGCCTGAATAATTTGTAAGCTAGATTTATGCCTATTTTTTCACATCTTCGTGACACACCACAATGATTTCCGTCATCTTATGTGTTCATATTTTTTTTAGTGTAACAAGTTATGATTTGCAAAAATAACTGTTGCATCTGTGTAGATTACATGAGCAAAGTGTATGCGCGTTGTGCACGCTATACATTATGGTCAAGCATGCGCCCTTAAAATAGCATAATGAACAACGCCAGCGCCACTGACTTTAGACTAGGTTTTTTCTGGTCAGTGGCGCAATTGTTTAATGGAAGAGCAGAATAGCACCAGGGATTGTTTGCGCCGGAACACGCCTCGTTTTTTGCGCTGAACCGCCCAGGGAGCGCAAGTTCATTCACTAGTTTAGCGACGTGCTTCTGTGGAGGGAAAAGCGCGCTTTGCGCGGGTGCGCGGGGGCCCTTTATCGCATAATTTCATAAGTATGACTGATTATCTCATAGTTTCAACTTATTTTGACTGTCAAATTTCGACTTTTTCATAATTTCAGCTTGTCATGATTTTCTCATAAATTGACCTTGATTTCGCATGATTTCATAATGATGAGTTTTTATCTCCTAATTATGACTTTTTGTCATGACGTTCTTTCTTTCATAATTGACTTTTTATCTCATAACTGACTTCTCATAATTATTACTCAGTATCTCATAATTTCCAATGTCATGATTTCGACTTTTTGTCAATTTCAACTTTTCATAATTTTGACTTTTTTCTCATATTTTTGGGATTTTTACGTCACAAATGGCTTTTTCTCATATTTATGTTTTTTCTTTTATAATTTCACATTTTTATTTCATGATTTTTCGACTTATTTCATAATTATCAAGTTGGCTTTCTCATAATTATGTCTTAGTATGTCATAATTTTGACACTTTATCTCATAATTAGTACTTATCTCATAATTTCAAATTTGTGTCATTTTTAACTTATTTCATAATTTTGACTTTTTTCTCATATTTTAGGCTTTTTATGTCATGATTGGATTTTTTTGTCATAATTGTGATTTTTCTCTCTTAAATTCACCTTTTATGTCAGGATTTTGACTTAAATTTATAATTATGGCTTTCTAATTTTTGTCATGACTGACTATTTCTTTCATAAGTGACTTAACTCATAATTCATGCTCTCATAATTATGACTTAGTATGTCATAACAGACTTTTTTTCTTGTCATTTTGACTCACTGGTGATGTTTGGAGTGTGTGTGTGTGTGTGAGAGAGAGAGAGAGAGAGTGAGAGAGAGAGAGAGAGAGAGAGAGAGAGAGAGAGAGAGAGGACACAGCTGCTGAAGTGTGTGGTTTGGTGTTATTCTGAAGAGCCGTAAAGAGCCAGAATCCCCTTTTGCACTTCAGTGCAGTTATTAAATTATTAAATATATATCATCTGTACTGCACTGTAAATCTCGGCTAACCTCACTGTGAACCAGATACCTTTATCTCATAATCTCTACTTACGTCATCATTTAAACTTCTCATACATTTCATATTCATGACTTTTTATCTCATCATTTAGACTTACGTCATGATTACGAGTTTAACGTTTTGTCAAAATGTAAATGTTTTATGTCATACTTTTGAACTTTCATATTTATGATTTTATCTCATAGTTTAGACCTTTGTCCTAATTTTGACTTTATATGTCTTAGTACGTCATAATTTCAACGTTTCATAATTTAACTTTTTTTCTCATATTTTCGAAATATTGTCATAATTTTGTTTTTGTCACAATTTCAACTTTTTGTCATAATTATGTCTTAGTATGTCATAATTGAGACTTTTTATGTTATACTTTTTTGACATTACATATTTATGACTATCTCATAATTTAAACTTTTTTTTTTATAATTTTGGTCATCAAAGTTTTAACTTTTTATGAAATAACTGTCATAATTTAGACGTTTTTCCAACTTTTTTTCTTATAATTTTGTCTTTTTGTCATAATTTTGATTGGCAAAGTTTGTCATAATTTAGACATAAATCTCAATTTAGACATAAATCTTAGACATAAACAAATTTCATATCATACTTTTGACATTTCATATTTATGACTTTTTATCTCATAATTTACACCTTTTCCTCATGATTACTTATTAGTTTATTATAATTTTGTCAACCTTTCAGCTCATGTCTTAGTGTCATAATTTCAATTTATCTCATACTTTTGACATTTCACATTTATGACTTTTTATTTCATAACTTTTTGTCTCAATTATGTCTTAGTATGTCATAATTTCAACCTTTTCAACCTCACAATTTTTATTTTTTATGTCATAAATGGCTTTCTCACATAATTATGATTTTTTAAATCTCATAATTTCACCTTTTTATGCCATGATTTCGACTTATTTCATAATTATTGATTCCTAATTTCTGTCATGACAGACTTATAATCATAATCGCGACATAATGTGTCATAACTTTGACTTTTTTATCATTTTGACTCATAATTTCGACATGATTTTGACTTTTTATGTCTTAGTACGTCATAATTTCAACGTTTCATAATTTTAGTATGTCCTCATTTGACTTTTTATGACTTCTATGTTATGATTTTGATGGTCAAACTGTAGTTTTTTATGTCCAATATGTCTTAGTACATCAGTTTGGACTTTATTTAGAGTGTTTATAAAGGGTTTGTTAGTGTAATTGTTAAAAGCGTCTCATTCGTCCGCTGTTTTAGGCCCAGTTCCCCTCAGTGCGAGTGTGTTTGGGCCCGTATCCCATAATGCCCTGCGCAAGGCGAGGCTGATTTCGAGCAGGTAGCAGATGTTCACGGCCTGAGAACGAGTGTGTGTGTGTGTGTGTGTGTGTGTGATGGCGCGGTGTCCCGAGGCCCATCTGCACGGACTTACAAAACGCAGATACGTCATTAAAAACACACACTGACACGTTTGCATTCATATAGACAAAATAATAAAGCACATTTCAGGAGCAACAGGCTGTGAAACGGAGCGACTTCAACCCGCAGAAGTTTCTTTTCTCCCATTTTTGTGCTTTTTTTCCATTTTCAAATGTTCTGTTTGTGCCGAAATCACAGAATCACCATAAGGGCTGCTTTGCATTTTTAATTTAGTAACTAACATATGAATACATTTGCATATTAATTAGTTGCAGATTAAATCATGCATACATAATTGCCTCCTTACTGTGTTTAATGTTTGTTAGGATCTGTATTCGGAGCCGTGTGAAGACTGTGATTGGACGAGCCTTCGGACCCCTCGGTTAAAGCGGCTCATATCCTAACGTTTGCTGAACTGATTTGAGCTTTTCCCTGAATATCCGTCTCTCTGTGCCACTTTGGGTTCACGCTCAGGCACATTCAGATCGAGGTTTTCTGTTGAGTTTGTCGTTTTCGTGAAGATGTTCTCTCCCCTTGTTCAGATATGGCCGCTGTCTGGACTAATTATTCCCTGTCATTTGTCTATCCGAGCAGTTTTTTCAGATATTACACCTCCTTCCCACGACTCTCCCGGTGTCTGCCGGGATTGAGCTCATTAAGTTTGTGGCTTTATATTCATATCCGATTTCTCGGAGAAAACATGGGATCATTTAAACGACTTTTTTAATAGTCCTGGTCAATTCTGCATGAAACCCGCAGACTTCATCAGCCTTTGTTTATTTAATTTAAGGTACACTCTAAAAAATTCTGAGTAAAAAACAACCCAATGTTGGGTCAAATATAGACTAACCCAGCAGTTGGGTTGTTTTAACCCAGCGATTGGGTTGTTTTAAGCAAATATTTAACCCAACCGCAGGATTAAAACAACCCAATCACTGGGTTAGTCCATATTTGACCCAACATTGGGTTAAAACAACCCAGCATTTTTTAGAGGGTATATTTTTTAAATTCTTTTAAATTTTGTTAGACTTGTTTTATTTATTTTATTTTATTTTTATTCATTAATTAAGATTAATTTAATATTTAATATTTATGCATTGTTTGTGTATTTATTTATTTATTTATTAATGAATTATGTTTTATTTTATCATTCATAAAAAATATTTTTTCATTTATTGTTTTTATCTGTTTATTAATTATTTTATAATAATTTTATTGTTTATTTATTTTAGTCATTTTTATTTATTTATTTATTAATTTAATTTAATTTATTTTTAATATTTATACATTTATTTTGAATTGATAGATTTTTTATTTATTTTAGATTTATTTCTTGTTTGTGTATTTAGTTATTAATTAATTGAAAATATACATTTTTATTTTACATTTATTTGTTTTTATTTATTAGAGTTGTAATAAATTATTTGTTTTAGATCATTTTCATTTTATTTATTTAAGATTTATTTGTAATGTTTATACAATAATTTTAGATTTATTCAAAAAAATTGATTTATTTGTTTTTATTAATAATAGTTGTAATCAATTATTTATTTAAAATTATGTTTAATGCGTATGTATTTCTTTTTGATTTATTTCTTTTATATTTATTTATTGTTTGTTCATTTATTTGCGAAGATGAATGGATGATTTCAGGCACGTTTGGTCCGGTCGCGTATCTGCGGCTGACTTGAGCTCAGTTGTGTTTGTGTTTTTTAGCTGAAACATGTCAGAATGAAAGCTTACAGGAGTGTGAGCTGTTCGTCATTGTGTGTTTGTATGGTGTGTGTGTAGGGTTAAAGTGTTTTTGTTCACACACACACACACACACACACACACACACACACACACACACACACATGCTGTTGCTCTTTCTGCGAGACGCTGAGGCGGCCCTTGGAGCCGCAGTCGGGCCCCTGAACTCCCCGAGAGAGAGAAAGAGATCCGAACGGGATCCTCCGAGATTGACAACTCATGCTTCTAATGAGCAAAAAATCCTCCGAGCATGAAATCGGAATGAAATGTGTGCTTATAATCCAAGTACTGTTTACTCTAATCCCATGGGATGGGAAAGTCAGCACTAGGCGAGAGAGAGAGAGAGAGAGAGAGAGAGAGAGAGAGAGAGAGAGAGAGAGAGAGAGAGAGAGGGAGAGAGAGAGAGAGAGAGAGAGAGAGAGAGAGAGAGAGAGGGCCGACCCCCTCCACACAAACAACAACAACAGCAGCACTTAAACAACACAAAGCCCTCCACACACACACACACACACTCACTCATAGAGGACCGAGGGTTTGGTGCTGCTGAATTATTGAAGTTTATTCTGGGAATAGCAGCGGCTCTCGGCATATGCAAATGACAGTTTCATTTGGGATCTGATCCCAACGGTTCAGCCGTTTTCCCTTCAGATGCTGAATTTGGCAGTGTGATGTCATCCACGTGTGTTTAAATCACTTACTTTACACACACACACACACACACACACACACACACACACACACACACACACACACATACACACACACACACCACTGGAAAATCTTACTTGATAAAGAAGGAACCGTTTTTCTTCTGCTGGGATTCATTTATTTGAGAATTTGCAGAAGTAACAATAACTGTAGTGACTGTTGTAGTTGAGTGTGTGTGTGTGCGTGTGTGCGTGCGTGTGTGTGTGTGAGATAAACTGCTCTGACCCTTAACAGACCTCGGAACGGTTGACTAAAAAGGATGAGATGTGGACCACACACACACACACACTTAACTTACTCCTAAACCTACCCATCTCACACACACACACATACACACACACACACACACACACACACACACACACACACACACACACACACACACACACACACACACACACACTAACCCTACTCCTAAACCTCCACCCCATTCAATCAGTAAGAATCCACACACACAAACATTATGTATATCACACACACACACACACACACACACACACAGGGGACCCTCAAAGACCTGTTAGTGTGCCTTTAAAATGTCCACCTCTACTACATTTATTATCCTACTACTAACATGACCAAGACCAAAGAGCTGTCCAAAGACACTAGAGACAAAATGGGGGTGGTAGCATCATGCTGTGGGGGTGTTTTTCTGCACATGGGACAGGGCGACTGCACTGTATTAAGTGCAATTACAGTGCATTAAGAGGATGACATGTATTGTGAGATTTTAGGGAACAACCTCCTTCCCTCAGTTAGAGCATTGAAGATGGGTCGAGGCTGGGTCTTCCAACATGACAATGACCCGAAGCACAGCCAGATAACCAAGGAGTGGCTCTGTCAGAAGCATATCAAGGTTCTGGCGTGGCCTAGCCAGTCTCCAGACCTAAACCCAATAGAGAATCTTTGGAGGAGCTCAAACTCAGTGTTTCTCAGCGACAGGCCAGAAACCTGACTGATCTAGAGAAGATCTGTGTGGAGGAGTGGGCCAGAATCCCTCCTGCAGTGTGTGTGCAAACCTGGAGAAAAACTACCGGAAACGTTTGACCTCTGTGACTGCAAGCAAAGGCTACTGTACCAAATATTAACATTGATTTTCTCAGGTGTTCAAATACTTATTTGCAGCTGTATCATACAAATAAATAGTTAAAAAAAATCATTCATTGTGATTTCTGGATGTCTCTCACAGTGGACATTAGGGGTGACCCCTAATAGTCGAAGATTCGATGCATCGATATGCAGGACCGGATTCTAGCACTGATCTCATGGTCGAATCTTCGCGGGTGTTATGAAACGAGGATCATACCATTTTGGCAATATGGGGGTGCTCAATATTAGTGTTATAAAGACGTGTCGCGGCGCTGAGCGATCGCCCCTTTAAGGGCACTGAGCTTCGCACCGGACGCGCCGCGCCTTTAAAATTCGAACACACACCGATGGCGACATTCAACGCCTATCCGCGGCGATTAAATGTATATTTCCCTCAAATCGTGAATGTACTGATTTCACCCTGTGCTACAAGATACATTCACCGTGCAGCTCTTCTGTCAGAAGTCGATTCAAAATTAAGCTTGCGCGTATATAATGTTCACGTCTGCCTGGTGTGAGATACCGGAGACACGGCGCTGAGCTTCAGTCCGGTGTGAGATACCTGAGACACGGCGCTGAGCTTCAGTCCGGTGTGAGATCCTGAGACACGGTGCTGAGCTTCAGTCCGGTGTGAGATCCTGAGACACGGCGCTGAGCTTCAGTCCGGTGTGAGATCCTGAGACACGGCGCTGAGCTTCAGTCCGGTGTGAGATCCTGAGACACGGCGCTGAGCTTCAGTCCGGTGTGAGATCCCCTTTAGGCACAATCGGCTTAAGAACATGCATATATTTTTTTCCGGTCTATGGTTTACACACACACAGATGATTCAACTATCGGTCGACCATAGAGAGATTCGAAAATTCTGATTTGAATGTGTAAATCCTTAGTCGGGGACACCCCTAGTGGACATGCACCTACGATGACAATTTCAGACCTCTCCATGATTTCTAAGTGGGAGAACTTGCAAAATAGCAGGGTCAAGGTTCAAATACTTGTTTTCCTCACTGTATATAATTTTAGTGGTATTGTTGGCATGGTAAAATAGTACAATAAAAAATGCTGAATGTTGTGTTCACATATTGGTTTCAAATGTAGGCCTACTTTCTTTCAAGCTCTCTCTCTCTCTCTCTCTCTCTCTCTGTCTCTCTCTCTCTCTCTCTCTCTCTCTCTCTCTCTCTCTCTCTCTCTCTGTCTCTCTCTGTCTGTCTCTGAGTTCTGGTGTGGTGCCAGCGTTGAGGACAGATGGTGGAGTTATTAGATGTGCACGTATGAATCCCTCCCTGCAACTCGCCTTTTAATCAAATTAAAGCAGAGAGAGGGAGAGAGAGAGAGAGAGAGAGAGAGAGAGAGAGAGAGAGAGAGTTTATTAATGGCGTTTGTGTTCTTCTCTATAATAGACTTCACTGTCCCTCAGGCCGCGCTCAACCTCTCACCGTATGTGTGTGTGTGTGTGTTTTACTATTATACATCACATTGTGTTAAGTCCTGTATCTGTGTTTGTTCTCATTATCATGATCTTTATATGCTCAAGTAGGTGTGTAAATAAACGTGTGTGTGTGTGTGTGTGTGTGTGTGTGTATGTGTGTCTATGTGTGTGTGTGTGCGCGCGTGTATGAACCTTCCCGCAATAAAAAGCTCAAAAAACACAAACGCAGACATTTTCATTCCCTATTCGAGAAGCCGACAAGCTCAGAGCAGGATCAGTTCCAGATTTACCATGGAAAGGAAAAAGAGTGTGTGTGTGTGTGTGTGTGTGTGTGTATTGGAGTGAGATGTTGAGTTTAAAGAGAGAGGGAGGGATGAGGGGGAGGGGCTTCTGCTCAGATAGACCACGCCCCCTCCCTTTGCCCCTCCCACTGGCCGACGTCAGGAATGCTTCTCTCTCGTTTGCATATTCAGCATGCTCAGGCCGGCCATATGGGAAAATGCAACTGCAGGAATTGTTGTGAAAAAAGGGGGACAGCGAGTTTAAACACAAAGTTGTTAGAGAGCGTCTGAAGCGGATAACACACACACACACACACACACACACACTAAAGGAACAGAAGCATGTATTGTGCGTACACCATCCCGGGAGTGAGCGGCGGATCATTCATGTACTACTATAATGGAAAAGCGGTGAGTACAGTTGAAGACCTGATCGCTTGACATCTGACGGACCTCTCGGTGTGTGTGTGTGTGTGTGTGTGTGTGAGAGAGAGAGAGACCGGCCGTGCCTTTCAACTGGAAAGAGACCGGGAAAAAATGTGTGTGTGAGATAAGAGATGCATTGTTTTAAGCTGCATGCCTTGTGTAAAGCGTTTGATAATTGATATTAGCAGCTGTTTAACACGAGCTTCCCTCAGACGGAGGGAAAAATCCCGGATCCGCACGTGTGTGAGAGGTTGCTTTTAACTGCGATCTGTCAAATAATTAAAGGTGTTTGCGAGCAGAGTGTGTGTGTGTGTGTGAGAGCCGCTGCTCTTTTTAGAAGTTCAGTCCTGAGAGACGTGAGGAGCGTTTCTTTATGCCGTCATGCACTTATTATCCACGGGAAAGGTCAGTGTGTTGAGGTCGGAGGTCGTCTGATCACACACTCTGTTGCTGGTTCGTCTCCTTAAGGCCTCTTTTCGTTTCCCGCTTCGTTAGAGTAACGTGTGACAGTTTTTGAGTGTCGATTCAATAGGTTTTAGTTTTTAGGTGTAACATTTTGTGCAATATTTATAATCCTTCATCATATGGACCTCTATAAATGTGATCCGTATGCACATAAAACAAAGCGTTGGATTCCCGCCATCGGGAAAGATTTGTTGGCTGGTGATAAGTTGGACTTTCCCGCCCTCGGACCAAGGCCTGTGAGTGTGTGTGTGTGCGTGTGTGTGTGTTTGTGTGTGTGTGAGTGTGTGTGTGTGTGTGTGTGTAGGTTTGCTCTAAATCAGCCTGGCATCCCTGTGCCCTCTTTAATAAACGCAGGTTGTGCGTGAGTGTGTGCATGAGTGTGTGTGCGTGTGTGTGTGTGTGTGTGTGTGTGTGTAGGTTTGCTCTAACACAGCCTGGCATCCCTGTGCCCTCTTTAATATACGCAGGATGTGTGTGTGTGTGTGTGTGTGTGTGTGTGTGTGTGTGTAGGTTTGCTCTAAAACAGCTTGGCATCCCTGTGCCCTCTTTAATATACGCAGGGTGTGTGTGTGTGTGTGTGTGTGTGTGAAGGCCCTTCAGTTTTTGCCCGTGTTGATCCGCTGCCAGGCATCTTGCTGGGATTGTTTATTCTGCTATTTTAACAGTTAAAAATTCGCAGGACAACATCTTTGGATCCGCCGACAGCGGCCGATGCGGTGTTTTCCGGGCCGTGTGTGTGTGTGTGTGTGCGTGTAGCGTGCCGGCGATGGAGAGCGACCCGGTTCTCGGGGTTTTATGTCGAGGAGGTGGATGTCGGGTCGGCTAATGAATCCACAAAAGAGCGCAGCACCCAAAAACAAAAGGCCTCTTCACACACGAGAAGCGCGCCGGCCGCTCGCCATTGTTATGCTAAGACTCGGCGTGAATATTCCTGTGGTTTAATTAGCTCTCCGAGACTCTCACGCCGGGATCTTTCCCTCGGAGTTCCTCAAAACACCGGAGCCAGTTCTCACAATATGGACTCGGATGGAATATCCAACCGGATTTTTACAAATATACATTTATTAGCATTTTTACATACTCTAAATATGACTTTGATTTATTTTTAATTAAGTTTAAAAAAAAATGTATAACGAGAGAAATTTGACACTTATTTTACAATTTTAGGATTTTTCCCCGAAAAGAGCATTTGTTGACATTTTTACATACTCAAAATATTACTTAATTTATTTTTATTTTTAGTTAAGAATTTATAACAAGATACAATTGTACACTTATTTTAATGTTAGGATTTTCCCCAAAAAAGCATTTGTTGACATTTTTACATACTCAAAATATTACTTTTTTAATTTATTTTTTATTAAGTTACATTTTTATACAACAAGATTACATTTTACACTAATTTTAAAATGTTAGTTTGATTTTTTTTATTTATTTTTTATAAATTTGTAACATCAAGATTTTATTGTTTATTGTTTTATTGTTTAATTGTTTTATTGGCATCCTTTTATCCAGTTCAACACATATATGTAAAAACACATTTAAATATTAAATATTATGTGACATTATTACATAATAATTAGGTTTTGTCTGTTTTTGTGGTTGTTAATCAATCAAAATCCATATTTGAAGTTACATTATTTTGTATATTTTTATTGTTTCTCATTTTATAAATACACACACCCATTTTGTGTGTGTGTGTGTGTGTAGATAGATCGATATACATATAGAGATGTAACTTCTTTACTAAAATCCTTTATTGCGTTGAGATTTTTGTTGTTGTCCTTTTCTTGTATTTGTGGGCTGATTATTCATGACCTGTCCGTGTTCAATCCATTGTCCAGATGTTTAGGAAATTATGAAGCGTTTGTGTAGTTTTTCCAGCACACTAATTACTTCTGTCCAAATGGCTGATGTTAGAAAGGACACACACACACACACAAACACGCGCGCACACACACTAGAACTGGAGTGTTTGTGACAAACAGCATTATTTTAATCCTATTGTGTTACGCAACATTTCATGTCAGATCAGACGTGGCTGAAATGGATCATTCGGGCGTCAGACCACAGCTACACACACTTTCTGTTTTCATGAGTGTGGAATTTGAAACATTTTCAACAGAGAATACTTGTTTTTTTTAACTATACTACATATTTTGACCTGTATATATAAATATACACTTTAGATAGATATCATAATAGATTTAACAATGTACTTGATTTGCTTTCCTTCGCTGTGTGTTTCTCTCGAGTCCCGATGGATTTACATTCCTGCCTTCCACGAACTGTGTGTGTGTGTGTGTGTGTGTGTGTGTGTGTGTGTGACCTCTTCCCATTGATCTGTCGGAAGAGGTCTGGGTGGTACGGAGACCCCTGACATTCTCAGGATGACTGGTGTTTGTCCCAGAGAGAGAAAGACACTCTCTCTCTCTCTCTCTCTCTCTCTCTCTCTCTCTCTGATAGAAATGATAGAACGATAGAACGATAGAACGATAGATAGATAGATAGATAGATAGATAGATAGATAGATAGATAGATAGATAGATAGATAGATAGATAGATAGATAGATAGATAGATAGATAGATAGATAGATAGATAGATAGGTGTGTGTGTGTGTGTGTGTGTGTGTGTGTGTGTGTGTGTGTGTGTGTGTGTGTGTGTGTGAGAGAGAGAGAGAGAGAGAGAGAGAGAGTGTGTGAGTTTGTCAGCGTCGCGGGTCTGATGGCTCGGAGAATCTCCTGTTCTGTTCTTTATTCCCGTCGTTCGGCTTGTGTTTTCATCCCGTGCCAAACGTTTCCCGTGCCAAACATTTGCAGGTTGTTTTCACGTCCGAACGCAAGAACACTAAAGGATTCGCTGCTGACATCTCCAGCACGTCCAGACGGGTCACATGCTTTATCTTTACATCCAACCGTCCATCACACATCAGCCAATCTTCAGGCCTTTTGTGTCTCTCGTTGTGTTCGTGTCCAGCTGGTTTGAAGCCAAATGTGTTTTAAGACACTCTAGCATAGAAATAGGTCAGATTTAACACACACACACACACACACAAACACATTTGTTTTTGTGACATATGGGGACATTCCATAGGCGTAATGGTTTTTATACCGTACAAACAGTATTTTATATCCCCTTACACTGACCCTAAACCTACCCATCACACACACACACACACACACACACACACACACACACACACACACACACACACACATTCTGCATTTTTACTTTCTCATAAAAACTCCTCCTGTGTGATTTATAAGCCTTTTGTAAAGTGGGGCCATGGGTAATGTCCTCATATTTCACCCTCTCCTGTAATACCTGTGTCATACCCATGGCATTATACACATTTGAGTCCTCATATGTCACAAAAACATGCCCACACACACACACACACACCTAAATGAGGACATGCCTA
>NC_090189.1:3732513-3740013 GCF_024679245.1 Pseudorasbora parva
ACGGCGCTGAGCTTCAGTCCGGTGTGAGTCCTGAGACACGGCGCTGAGCTTCAGTCCGGTGTGAGATACCGGAGACACGACGCTGAGCTTCAGTCCGGTGTGAGATCCTGAGACACGGCGCTGAGCTTCAGTCCGGTGTGAGATCCCTGAGACACCGGCGCTGAGCTTCAGTCCGGTGTGAGATCCCTGAGACACGGCGCTGAGCTTCAGTCCGGTGTGAGATCCTGAGACACGGCGCTGAGCTTCAGTCCGGTGTGAGATCCTGAGACACGGCGCTGAGCTTCAGTCCGGTGTGAGATCCCTGAAACACGGCGCTGAGCTTCAGTCCGGTGTGAGATCCTGAGACACGGCGCTGAGCTTCAGTCCGGTGTGAGATCCTGAGACACGGCGCTGAGCTTCAGTCCGGTGTGAGATCCCTGAGACACGGCGCTGAGCTTCAGTCCGGTGTGAGATCCTGAGACACGGCGCTGAGCTTCAGTCCGGTGTGAGATCCTGAGACACGGCGCTGAGCTTCAGTCCGGTGTGAGATACTGGAGACACGGCGCTGAGCTTCAGTCCGGTGTGAGATCCCCTTTAGGCACAATCGGCTTAAGAACATGCATATATTTTTTCCGGTCAATGGTTTACACACACACAGATGATTCAACTATCGGTCGACCATAGAGAGATTCGAAAATTCTGATTTGAATGTGTAAATCCTTAGTCGGGACACCCCTAGTGGACATGCACCTACGATGACAATTTCAGACCTCTCCATGATTTCTAATGGTCAAGGTTCAAATACTTAATTTCCTCACTGTATATAATTTTAGTGGTATTATTGGCATGGTAAAATAGTACAATAAAAAATGCTGAATGTTTTGTTCACATATAGGTTTCAAATGTAGGCCTACTTTCTTTCAAGCTCTCTCTCTCTCTCTCTCTCTCTCTCTCTCTCTCTCTCTCTCTCTCTCTCTCTCTCTCTCTCTCTCTCTCTCTCTCTCTCTCTCTCTCTCTCTCTCTCTCTCTCTCTGTCTCTCTCTGTCTCTCTCTGTCTGTCTCTGAGTTCTGGTGTGGTGCCAGCGTTGAGGACAGATGGTGGAGTTATTAGATGTGCACGTATGAATCCCTCCCTGCAACTCGCCTTTTAATCAAATTAAAGCAGAGAGAGGGAGAGAGAGAGAGAGAGAGAGAGAGAGAGAGAGAGAGAGAGGAGAGAGAGAGAGAGAGAGAGAGAGAGAGAGAGAGAGAGAGAGAGAGAGAGAGAGAGAGAGAGAGAGAGAGTTTATTAATGGCGTTTGTGTTCTTCTCTATAATAGACTTCACTGTCCCTCAGGCCGCGCTCAACCTCTCACCGTATGTGTGTGTGTGTGTGTTTTACTATTATACATCACATTGTGTTAAGTCCTGTATCTGTGTTTGTTCTCATTATAATGATCTTTATATGCTCAAGTAGGTGTGTAAATAAACGTGTGTGTGTGTGTGTGTGTGTGTGTGTGTGTGTGTGTGTGTGTGTGTGTGTATGTGTGTGTATGTGTGTGTCTATGTGTGTGTGTGTGTGCGCGCGTGTATGAACCTTCCCGCAATAAAAAGCTCAAAAAACACAAACGCAGACATTTTCATTCCCTATTCGAGAAGCCGACAAGCTCAGAGCAGGATCAGTTCCAGATTTACCATGGAAAGGAAAAAGAGTGTGTGTGTGTGTGTGTGTGTATTGGAGTGAGATGTTGAGTTTAAAGAGAGAGGGAGGGATGAGGGGGAGGGGCTTCCGCTCAGATAGGCCACGCCCCTCCCATTTGCCCCTCCCACTGGCTGACGTCAGGAATGCTTCTCTCTCGTTTGCATATTCAGCATGCTCAGGCCGGCCATATGGGAAAATGCAACTGCAGGAATTGTTGTGAAAAAAGGGGGACAGCGAGTTTGAACACAAAGTTGTTTGAGAGCGTCTGAAGCGGATAACACACACACACACACACACACTAAAGGAACAGAAGCATGTATTGTGCGTACACCATCCCGGGAGTGAGCGGCGGATCATTCATGTACTACTATAATGGAAAAGCGGTGAGTACAGTTGAAGACCTGATCGCTTGACATCTGACGGACCTCTCGGTGTGTGTGTGTGTGTGTGTGAGAGAGAGAGAGACCGGCCGTGCCTTTCAACTGGAAAGAGACCGGGAAAAAATGTGTGTGTGAGATAAGAGATGCATTGTTTTAAGCTGCATGCCTTGTGTAAAGCGTTTGATAATTGATATTAGCAGCTGTTTAACACGAGCTTCCCTCAGACGGAGGGAAAAATCCCGGATCCGCACGTGTGTGAGAGGTTGCTTTTAACTGCGATCTGTCAAATAATTAAAGGTGTTTGCGAGCAGAGTGTGTGTGTGTGTGTGTGAGAGTCGCTGCTCTTTTTAGAAGTTCAGTCCTGAGAGACGTGAGGAGCGTTTCTTTATGCCGTCATGCACTTATTATCCACGGGAAAGGTCAGTGTGTTGAGGTCGGAGGTCGTCTGATCACACACTCTGTTGCTGGTTCGTCTCCTTAAGGCCTCTTTTCGTTTCCCGCTTCGTTAGAGTAACGTGTGACAGTTTTTGAGTGTCGATTCAATAGGTTTTAGTTTTTAGGTGTAACATTTTGTGCAATATTTATAATCCTTCATCATATGGACCGTTATAAATGTGATCCGTATGCACATAAAACAAAGCGTTGGATTCCCGCCATCGGGAAAGATTTGTTGGCTGGTGATAAGTTGGACTTTCCCGCCCTCGGACCAAGGCCTGTGAGTGTGTGTGTGTGTGTGTGTGTGTGTGTGTGTGTGTGTGTGTGTGTGTGTGTGTGTGTGTGTGTGTGTGTGTGTGTGTGTGTGTGAGTGTTTGTGTGTGTGTGTGTGTGTGTGTGTGTGTGTGTAGGTTTGCTCTAAATCAGCCTGGCATCCCTGTGCCCTCTTTAATAAACGCAGGTTGTGCGTGAGTGTGTGCGTGAGTGTGTGTGCGTGTGTGTGTGTGTGTGTAGGTTTGCTCTAACACAGCCTGGCATCCCTGTGCCCTCTTTAATATACGCAGGGTGTGTGTGTGTGTGTGTGTGTGTAGGTTTGCTCTAAAACAGCTTGGCATCTCTGTGCCCTCTTTAATATACGCAGGGTGTGTGTGTGTGTGTGTGAAGGCCCTTCAGTTTGTGCCCGTGTTGATCCGCTGCCAGGCATCTTGCTGGGATTGTTTATTCTGCTATTTTAACAGTTAAAAATTCGCAGGACAACATCTTTGGATCCGCCGACAGCGGCCGATGCGGTGTTTTCCGGGCCGTTTGTGTGTGTGTGTGTGTGTGTAGCGTGCCGGCGATGGAGAGCGACCCGGTTCTCGGGGTTTTATGTCGAGGAGGTGGATGTCGGGTCGGCTAATGAATCCACAAAAGAGCGCAGCACCCAAAAACAAAAGGCCTCTTCACACACGAGAAGCGCGCCGGCCGCTCGCCATTGTTATGCTAAGACTCGGCGTGAATATTCCTGTGGTTTAATTAGCTCTCCGAGACTCTCACGCCGGGATCTTTCCCTCGGAGTTCCTCAAAACACCGGAGCCAGTTCTCACAATATGGACTCGGATGGAATATCCAACCGGATTTTTACAAATATGCATTTATTTGCATTTTTACATACTCTAAATATGACTTTGATTTATTTTTAATTAAGTTAAAAAAAAAAGTATAACGAGAGAAATTTGACACTTATTTTACAATTTTAGGATTTTTCCTCTAAAAGAGCATTTGTTGACATTTTTACATACTCAAAATATTACTTAATTTATTTTTATTTTTATTTAAGAATTTATAACAAGATACAATTGTACACTTATTTTAATGTTAGGATTTTCCCCAAAAAAGCATTTGTAGACATTTTTACATACTCAAAATATTACTTTTTTAATTTATTTTTTATTAAGTTACATTTTTATACAACAAGATTACATTTTACACTAATTTTAAAATGTTAGTTTTTTATTTTTATTTTTTATTTTTATAAATTTGTAACATCAAGATTTTATAGAATTGTTTTATTGGCATCCTTTTATCCAGTTCAACACATATATGTAAAAACACATTTAAATATTAAATATTATGTGACATTATTACATAATAATTAGGTTTTGTCTGTTTTTGTGGTTGTTAATCAATCAAAATCCATATTTGAAGTTACATTATTTTGTATATTTTTATTGTTTCTCATTTTATAAATACACACACCCATTTTGTGTGTGTGTGTGTGTGTGTGTGTGTGTGTGTGTGTGTGTGTGTGTGTGTGTAGATAGATCGATATACATATAGAGATGTAACTTCTTTACTAAAATCCTTTATTGCGTTGAGAGTTTTGTTGTTGTCCTTTTCTTGTATTTGTGGGCTGATTATTCATGACCTGTCCGTGTTCAATCCATTGTCCAGATGTTTAGGAAATTATGAAGCGTTTGTGTAGTTTTTCCAGCACACTAATTACTTCTGTCCAAATGGCTGATGTTAGTAAGGACACACACACACACACACACACACACACACACACACACACACAGGCGCGCGCGCACACACTAGAACTGGAGTGTTTGTTACAAACAGCATTATTTTAATCCTATTGTGTTACGCAACATTTCATGTCAGATCAGACGTGGCTGAAATGGATCATTCGGCCGTCAGACCACAGCTACACACACTTTCTGTTTTCATGAGTGTGGAATTTGAAACATTTTCAACAGAGAATACTTGTTTTTTTTTAACTATACTACATATTTTGACCTGTATATATAAATATACACACTAGATAGATATCATAATAGATTTAACAATATACTTGATTTGCTTTTCTTCGCTGTGTGTTTCTCTCGAGTCCCGATGGATTTACATTCCTGCCTTCCACGAACTGTGTGTGTGTGTGTGTGTGTGTGTGTGTGTGTGTGTGTGTGTGTGTGTGTGTGTGTGTGTGTGTGTGTGTGTGTGTGTGTGTGTGTGTGTGTGTGTGTGTGTGACCTCTTCCCATTGATCTGTCAGAAGAGGTCTGGGTGATACGGAGACCCCTGACATTCTCAGGATGACTGGTGTTTGTCCCAGAGAGAGAAAGACACTCTCTCTCTCTCTCTCTCTCTCTCCCTCTCTCTCTCTCTCTCTCTCTCTCTGATAGAAATGATAGAACGATAGATAGATAGATAGATAGATAGATAGATAGATAGATAGATAGATAGATAGATAGATAGATAGATAGATAGATAGATAGATAGATAGATAGATAGATAGATAGATAGATAGATAGATAGGTGTGTGTGTGTGTGTGTGTGTGAGAGAGAGAGAGAGAGAGTGTGTGTGAGTTTGTCAGCGTCGCGGGTCTGACGGCTCGGAGAATCTCCTGTTCTGTTCTTTATTCCCGTCGTTCGGCTTGTGTTTTCATCCCGTGCCAAACGTTTCCCGTGCCAAACATTTGCAGGTTGTTTTCACGTCCGAACGCAAGAACACTAAAGGATTCGCTGCTGACATCTCCAGCACGTCCAGACGGGTCACATGCTTTATCTTTACATCCAACCGTCCATCACACATCAGCCAATCTTCAGGCCTTTTGTGTCTCGTTGTGTTCGTGTCCAGCTGGTTTGAAGCCAAATGTGTTTTAAGACACTCTAGCATAGAAATAGGTCAGATTTAACACACACACACACACACAAACACATTTGTTTTTGTGACATATGGGGACATTCCATAGGCGTAATGGTTTTTATACTGTACAAACCGTATTTTATATCCCCTTACACTGCCCCTAAACCTACCCATCACACACACACACACACACACACACACACACATTCTGCATTTTAACTTTCTCATAAAAACTCCTCCTGTGTGATTTATAAGCCTTTTGTAAAGTGGGGCCATGGGTAATGTCCTCATATTTCACCCTCTCCTGTAATACCTGTGTCATACCCATGGCATTACACACATTTGAGTCCTCATATGTCACAAAAACATGCCCACACACACACACCTAAATGAGGACATGCCTATTGTTTCCATAATATACAAAAGAAAGTCGAAAATTGAAAATCTAAAAAAAATAATATTTGTATCTTTGGGCAAATCGATATTTTGTCAGATTTAACTTACTTTTAAACACACGCACTCACACACACTCACACACATGTGCTGGCCGGCCGCTCTTGAACGGTCTAAAATAGCAGCAGGGGAAAAAACGTCCGCAAGTTTGAAATGTTGAAGTAATCAGTCTTTGATCCTGCTGGTTTTATTATTTTAATAATGCGTCTGTGATCCGGCCGTCTGAAGTGCCGCTCCGTCCATATGTTCACCATTACAGACCCTTCACATCAAACACACAAGCCTTCATCTTAATTCTAATTAACTTTATATGGGGCCGTGCGTGCGTGTGTGTGTGTGTGTGTCTGGTTTGTGTTGTGTCGTGATTGGTTTGTTTATTTAATGTCCACTTTGTCTTTCTTACTAACACATGTGAGATCTATAGTGTGTGTGTTTCTTATCTTCACTTGTGATGCATTTATTTAGATGAGAAACATTTGAGCTTGATGGAGTCTCTTTCTGATCGCACGTGTGTGTGTGTGTGTGTGTGTGTGTGTGTGTGTGTGTGTGTGTGTGTGTGTGTGTGTGTGTGTGTGTGTGTGTGTGTGTGTGTGTGTGTGTGTGTGTGTGTGTTGTTCCTGTGGTGCACACACTGATGTGATGGTTGGTTAGCAGGCGGCTGAGTTTGCTCACACAAATGTGATTTGTGCTAATACGTTTGTCTGATGTCAAAATCCCTAAAAACTACACCGATGAAAACACAAGTACATCTGCTGTGTGTGTGTGTGTGTGTGTGTGTGACACACTCGTGCACATGTTCTCAGGTCTGTTTCTAAAGGTCACGGGGTCACAGCAGTGACATAAACATGAGAAATGCTTTTTTCCCTCCTACGTTTAATGTGTGTGTCTTTTTCTGCACAGTATGAACAACCGCCGGGAAATATATTGAATATTCATCACATATTCTATATTATTGTGTTGGTGGTGTGTTCATGAAAGTCGCCATGTGTCATTTCATTTTGTTAAAAATATGCACAACAAATATGCTAAATATAGTAAATTAAATAATTCAGATTTATGCTGTATGCTGTGTGTGTGTGTGTGTGTGTGTGTGTGTGTGTGTGTGTGTGTGTGTGTGTATGTATATATATATATATATATATATATATATATATATATATATATATATATATATATATATATATATATGTATTTATAGTTTAATACATGTGTTGTTATTATAGTATTTATTTATTTAATATTAATATTGATCTTTCCATGAAGCAGGTGCCTTTACATTTTGAAAAATACATTTCTTAGTTAATGATTATTTTAGTATTGATCTCCATTTTTAAGCTAAATTATATAAATAATGTATAGTTTAATTATACATATATAAATATGTATAAATCTGTTCTCTTGGTGCATATGAACATTTTTAAATCTCAGTTTCATTTAGTTTTTACCCGT
>NC_090189.1:3745013-3765013 GCF_024679245.1 Pseudorasbora parva
GTATGGCACAGGTATTACAGGAGAGGGTGAAATATGAGGACATTACCCATGGCCCCACTTTACAAAAGGCTTATAAATCACACAGGAGGAGTTTTTATGAGAAAGTAAAAATGCAGAATGTTTCCTGTGATGGGTAGGTTTAGGGGCAGTGTGTGTGTGTGTGTGTCACATCTTGAACTAATTTCTCAGTACAAACACTGAATTGCGCTCTTTCTTCATCTCGTCTCTCTTTGTTTTCTCTCATTCTTATGTAATTTCATGTGTTGTGTGATTATGTGTGTTTGTTGTGTTCGATCAGCTCCAGATGTTTTCCACACCTGTTATTGTTCTTAAAGGAATACTGCGCTTTAAATATGAAACTGAATGTCCATGTTCAACATCTGTGACACGCGGCTGATCTTCACAGAATCGTTTCAACTCGTCCTTCGGTTTGTAGAAATGAACCGCAGCTGGAGAGTTCAGCTTTTTAATCTGTGTGTTTCTCAGGCAAACACTGTTTAGCTCATGTTCCTAAAGAAACTGCTTTCATTTATTTCATTTTTATGATATAATTAGCGTCGTTTCATCCACCAAGTTTTCTTTTTTATATAAAAAAATATATATTTAATTAATTATTAGCCTTTCAGTTGCTTGCAAACCCTATAGGAATACCTAATAGTTTGGATAAAACAGTTCAAAAATCTAATAAAAATGATCTAGAATTGTCTTTAGTGGTCTCGTCTGAACTGACAACCTGATAGAAACCAGCAAAATCTGTGTGTGTGTGTGTGTGTGCCCCTCTCTCTCTCTCTCAGTTGTGTGTAAAGTGTTTCCTGGCTGTATTGACATCTGACCTGAAACACATAGTCACATACACACACACACACACACACACACACTGTCACAGGTGCTGTTGTGGGAGGCACTTGTCTTTGCACGGTTCTCCCTAATCAAGCCACAGGAAGCCGCTTCTCCTCAGGGAGTGTGTGTGTGTGTGTGTGTGTGTGTGTGTGTGTGTGCGATCTCGCTGTGGTTCATGTGGAATAGATTAGTGTTTGATGGTAAATCCAGACCTGTGTGTGTGTGTGTGTGTGTGTGTGTGTGTGTGTGTGTGTGTGTGTGTGTGTGTGTGTGTGTGTGTGTTGGAGCTCTTGATGTTGTTCTACATCTGTACAGCATTATGGCCGTTGCAGGTTGATAGAATAAAGTCCAAAGTGAGGGCGTAACTTCCTTCCGCAAAATAACGAATGTTAGTTTGCTATAGTTTAAGTTTTCCTGAATATTTGTGTATATTGCATAAAATACAAAGTTAATCCAAAGTGTGTGTGTGTGTGTGTGTGTGTGTGTGTGTGTTGTGGGTCAGTTCAGCACAGGTGCAGCAAGCAAGACACACTGATAAGGTGTGGTGTGTTTGTGTGTGTGTGTGTGTGTGTTTCACTCCATCTGCTCCTGATCTGCAGCAGTAAACAGACTCCCTCTTGCAGCGTTTGTGCTCCAGAAATGAATTATTCCTCGAATAATGTGTGTTGTTGAGCAGAAGTGTGGTGATCAGATGCTTCGATTTCACCTGCTGGACCAAACACCACCCACTCCAAACACCCTTACTGTATAACAACAGCTTAAAAAGCTTGAAACACCTAGAAACTGCCTAAAACACTCAAAACACACAACCTGCATAACTACAGCTCAAAACCATAAACTGTAAAAAAATATGGACGTCGTGTCCGCGACGTCACCCATAGGATTCTGAAGAGCCGTTCTGAAGCGTAAAGTAGAGACGAGCTGGGCGTCGCCATCTTGTGAGCGAATCATCGCATGTCACTCCCGGATAACAGAAAATGGGCAAAGAGGCGGGATGTGGGCGTGCACGCGAGTGACAGTCACGCAGTGTGAATGATCAAAGACGCGATCAGAGAGAATCGCAGACGCCTGTGCATGCTACATATCTGGACCTATTGGCGATTCAAACTCCTGCTGTGTGAAATACGTTCTGACTGAAAATTACATCGGCGATGACCGACAGCCAATGAGAGAGTGAGATACAGGGGGGAGGAGTTATACACAGAATATCAGTATTTTAATAGATATATTTACAATTCTATCAAACAGAAACAAAGCCCAAACATTTGCACGTCCAGCCGCGGCAGCAGCACATTACAAAATTATTTATTTACCTCAAACTCTCTTTGCAGAACACAGTCCTATATGTGGCTCCAGTATCGCTAACAAAGCATCAAACTGATAGCCTAGAAATCTAGACGCACCCTAGCGGGAGCAAATCTGATCTGCTGCGAATGTCGTCTAGCAACTCTCAGTACCCTTTTGAGCTGTAAACGGCAAGCTCTTGACGGGCCAATCACATCGTGTATAGAGTCGGTGGGCGGGGCTTAACATAATGACGGCCGAGTTGCGCTTGCGTGCTACTTGAGCCCCTTTCACACTGCACGTCGGACCCGCAATATTCCCGGAGCATTGCCGGGTCGCCTTCTGTGTGAAAGGAACCACGTCCCGGAATTGATTACCGAATTCAACCCGGGTCGGTAGTAACATTGCGGGATTCGTTCCGGGACGAGCGCTGTGTGAACAAAAGCCAAAACTAATGCCGCAACGTGTACGTAGTTATCGTGCGACTCCTAGAGCTTGTTTTTTCAATAACACAACCCTGCAGTGCCAGAAGAGCTCGTCGGTGTTTTAAACGCAGAGAGTGTTCGTATACAAAAGAAACTAAAATTAAACAAGCAGAAATGTGTGCAAACTGGACACAAGTCGAGACCACGGAGCTCCTTACTATCCGCATAGCTGAGATCGCTCGCCGTTATACGTCACATATTACGGTATTTCGCTGGCAGTGTGAATGGACCAAATCTAGCGGCCCGGGAACAAATGCCGGGTCGCATTATCCGTGTATTTGCCGGAATCGCTGTGTGAAAGGGGCTTAGTAAACACAGAAACTGGCGAATCAGCCGAATCAGCGAATTAGCTTTGACCGCGACTCTGGAAGACTTGGAGTTAAGCTTTTCTCTGAGAAAAGAACAAAGAACGGCACTGAAGTCATTCTTAAGAAGGGAAGATGTGTTCGGAGTTTAGCCGACCGGATACGGCGAATGTTTAATCAGTCAGCGAGCTTCGCTTCACCTTCGTTGCTTTGGTTGGTTGTAGCGCTATCCTATCGCGTGCAGAGGGAGTTTAAAGACGACCGTTTATCCGCCCCTCGGATTGAGCCGTCAATGGAGAGTTTCCAGACCAAACATCTTGATGTGGGCCTGGCTAGTCAGGCTAGCAAACTGAGCCGCTGACACTGAAACTTTGAATCGGTCGGTCTGGATAATCCCGCTTGATAGGAGGAAACTCTTCTCTACGCGATCGCATCATCGCAGGAGTGGATGAACACAATATCTCCTCAGGTCAAACAAATCATCCTCACTAGACGTCACTTTGTCTTGTTTTGTGTTTTTTTTCTCCGTAACGCATTCATTAATACACTTCGGACTCAGTGTGCAAGGTCTCTGTGCGTGACGAATTTTTCGGGTCACGAATACGGAAAAACACAAGCGAAAATATCGGACTCCGAAATGCATAACTACAGCTCAAAACACTTGAAACACCTTAACGGCATAGCAACTGCCAAAAAAACACTTAAAACATGTAATGTGTGAGTTAACAATGGACAGGTGCTTCAGCAGAAACAAACCAGCCAGAACAAGATCTCCATGTTAGTGAACCCCCCCAAAGTGTCACAGCCTGATCTCTTTCACAGACGTGTGTGTGTGTGTGTGTGTGTGTGTGTGCGCGCATGTGGGCATGTTTTTGTGACATATGAGGACTCAAATGTGTGTAATGCCATGGGTATGACACAGGTATTACAGGAGAGGGTGAAATATGAGGACATTACCCATGTCCCCACTTTACAAAAGGCTTATAAATCACACAGGAGGAGTTTTTATGAGAAAGTAAAAATGCAGAATGTTAGGTTTAGGGGTAGTGTGTGTGTGTGTGTGTGTGTGTGTGTGTGTGTGTGTGTGTGTGTGTGTGTGTGTGTGTGTGTGTGTGTGTGTGTGTGTGTGTGTGTGTGTGTGTGTGTGTGTGTGTGTGTGTGTGTGTGTGTGACTGACATATGAGGACTCAAATGTGTATAATGCCATGGGTATGACACAGGTATTACAGGAGAGGGTGAAATATGAGGACATTACCCATGTCCCCACTTTTCAAAAGGCTTATAAATCACACAGGAGGAGTTTTTATGAGAAAGTAAAAATGCAGAATGTTTCATGTGATGGGAAGGTTTTGGGGCAGTGTGTGTGTGTGTGTGTGTGTGTGTGTGTGTGTGTGTGTGTGTGTGTGTGTGTTGGGTAGGTTTAGGGGCAGTGTAAGGGGATAGAAAATACGGTTTGTACAGTATAAAAACCATTGCACCTATTGAATGTCCCCATATGTCACAAAAACAAAATTGTGTGTGCGTGTACGTGTGTGTGTATGTGCCTGCGTGTGTGATGGTTCATGGGAAAGTGAAGTCCTCCATCTGTGCTGAAGTCTCTTGGTCTCCATAAAACTCCTCAAACTTCACCCGTGAGCTCTGGAGACTCCACGAGTTCTCAGTTGAGTTTCATTTGTCTCAGATTTTTCTCCCACAATACCTTCAGAAAAAGAAACACTTTTCTCACCAGACACCACTTAAAGTTTTCATTTGCTGTGCATTTAATCAGAGCTGTCTTGGAGAAACATTTAAGGCATTAGAGAGATCTAATCTGTGATCTTGTTATGAGCTGAATTTAGGGAGCTCTTCTGTGTGTGTATCTCCGGAGGTTGTCCTGTCCTCACACATCCACTGTGTGTTTATCTCAGCTCAATATTCCCATCCGGCATGTTCCCAGTGTTCCTGCTAGTCATTACAGCACAGTTTTCCAGACGGGAATGCTCTGCTGTTTGTGCGCTGATGTCCTCACTGATCTGCCACAGCTGCTCCTCTCACATTTGCTCTAAATCATTGTGTCGCAACACTTTGGGAACACGGCAAATTATTCCTGGGAAAGTGTTTCTCTCCTGATATCATGAGGAGCAGTTTCTGTCTGTTCTCTAATGCTTCTTCTTCATGACATGATGATCTTGATTGCGTGAATATCTAAAGTGAAATGAATGTTGAAAGCATTGAAAGCGTGTGTTGTGTCTTCAGTTGTCCTGATTAACATGTGTGTGTGTGTGTGTGTGTGTGTTTCAGGTATACGCCCCGTCTGCCAGCACTGCTGATTATAACCGGGACTCACCGGGTTACCCGTCCTCTAAAGCACCGGGCGGCAGCTTTCCCAGCTCCTTCTTTATGCCAGGTAAACCGTGCACAGAACAGACCCTAGCAACTGCATAGCAACAGCTAAAAACTTTCAGATCACACTAGCAACTGCAGCTCAGAACGCCACAGTAACTCTCTAAGAACATCCACAATACTCTAGAACTGCCTAAAACATTTGCATCACCCTACAAACCACATAGCAACAGCCTTAAACACCCAGAATACCCTAGCGATTCCATAGCAACAGCCTAAAACACCCAGAATACCATAGCGATTCCATAGCAACTGCCTAAAACATTTGCATCACCCTACAAACCACATAGCAACAGCCTAAAACACCCAGAATACCCTAGCAATTCCATAGCAACAGCCTAAACCTTTCTGAAAACCCTAGCGATTCCATAGCAACAGCCTAAACCTTCCAGAAAACCCTAGCAATTTCATAGCGACTGCCTAAAACACTTGTATCACCCTAGAAACTACATAGCAACAGCCTAAAATGTTGTATCACCATAGAAACAACATAACAACAGCCTAAAACACTTGTATCACCCTAAAAACCACATAGCAACAGCCTAAACACTTGTATCACCCTAGAAACCCATAGCAACAGCCTGAAACACTTTTATCACCCTAGAAACCACATAGCAACTGCCTAAAACACTTGTATCACCCTAGAAACCCATAGCAACTGCCTAAAACACTTGTATCACCATAGAAACAACATAACAACTGCCTAAAACACTTGTATCACCCTAGAAACTACATAGCAACAGCCTAAAACGTTGTATCACCATAGAAACAACATAACAACAGCCTAAAACACTTGTATCACCTTAAAAACCACATAGCAACAGCCTAAACACTTGTATCACCCTAGAAACCCATAGCAACTGCCTAAAACACTTGTATCACCCTAGAAACCACATAGCAACTGCCTAAAACACTTGTATCACCCTAGAAACCCATAGCAACAGCCTGAAACACTTGTATCACCCTAGAAACCACATAGCAACTGCCTAAAACACTTGTATCACCCTAGAAACCACATAGCAACTGCCTAAAACACTTCTATCACCCTAGAAACCACCTAAAACACTTCTATCACCCTAGAAACCACATAGCAACAGCCTAAAACACTTGTATCACCCTAGAAACCACATAGCAACAGCCTGAAACACTTGTAGCACCCTAGAAACCACATAGCAACAGCCTAAAACACTTGTATCACCCTAGAAACCACATAACAACAGCCTAAAACATTTGTATCATCCTAGAAACCACATAGCAACAGACTAAAACACTTGTATCACCCTAGAAACCACATAGCAACTGACTAAAACACTTGTATCATCCTAGAAACCACATAGCAACAGCCTGAAACACTTGTATCATCCTAGAAACCACATAGCAACAGCCTGAAACACTTGTATCATCCTAGAAACCACTTAGCAACAGACTAAAACACTTGTATCACCCTAGAAACCACATAGCAACTGACTAAAACACTTGTATCATCCTAGAAACCACATAGCAACAGACTAAAACACTTGCATCACCCTAGAAACCACATAGCAACAGCTTAAAACACTTGCATCACCCTAGAAACTATATAACAACTGCCTAAAACACTTGTATCACCCTAGAAACCACATAGCAACTGCATAAAACACTTGTATCATCCTAGAAACCACATAGCAACAGACTAAAACACTTGTTTCACCCTAGAAACTATACAGCAACTGCCTAAAATACTTGTATCACCCTAGAAACCACATAGCAACAGCCTAAAACACTTGTATCACCCTAGAAACCACATAGCAACTGCCTAAAACACTTGTATCACCCTAGAAACCACATAGCAACAGACTAAAACACTTGTATCACCCTAGAAACCACAAAGCAACAGCCTAAAACACTTGGATCACCCTAAACACTTGTATCACCCTAGAAACCACATAGCAATAGCCTAAAACCACTCAAAACATTTGTTCTGTGCTTCACTAAAACAGAAACAAACCAGCCAGATAAAAATTGTTGTTGTTATTGGACCCCTCTAAAGTTACAGCCTGATCTAACTCTGATCTTCTCTGTGTGTGTTTCATGAATGATTTCAGACGGTCACCACAGCACAGACCCATGGAGCTCATCCGGCAGTATGAACCAGCCCGGATACAACAGCATGCTGGGAAACTCCACACACAGCGCTCAGAGCAGCAGCTACTGCGGCCTTCACCCACACGAGAGACTCGTGAGTGATTTTACTCGCCTCTCTTCAGCTAGATTAGTTCAGCTGTCTTACGGGCTTTAAAGGGTTTGTTCACCCAAAAATGTAAATTCAGTTATTAATTCCTCCTGTGGTTGGACAGCAGTCAGACCTCCGCTCATCTTCACACACAGATGAAGATATTAGTGTTGAAATCCGATGGCTCAGAAAGGCCTTCATTGACACCAATGTCATTTCCTCTCTCAAGACCCATAAAGACACTAAAGACGTCGTCACAAAGCCCATCTCACTACAGCGGCTCGACAATCATTTATGAAGACACCAGAAGAGTTTTTGTGGGCAAAAAAACTAAATATAAGTTTCAAACCGTTCATGAAGGCTCAGAAAGGCCTTCATTGATATTGACGAGTTTTTGTGCGCAAAAAACTAAATAATGACTTATATTGTGATGGGCCGATTTCAAAACAAAGCTTCGAACTGTTATGAATCAGTGAATCGATTCATGATTCAGATCGTGAGTCAAACTGCTGAAATCACATTTCATTGGCGATCTGAATCATGAATCGATTCACTGATTCATAACAGTTCGAAGCTTTGTTTTGAAATCGGCCATCACTATATAAGTCGTTATTTCATTTTTTGTGCACAAAAACTCTTCAATATCAATGAAGGCCTTTCTGAGCCATCGGATTTCAACACTAATATCTTCATCTGTGTGTGAAGATGAACGGAGGTCTGACGGTTGTCCACCCACATGAGGGAGAGGAATCTGATAGATTTTTCATTGTTGGGTGAACTATCTCTTTAAACAATGTCCAATAATAGCGAGTGTTTCCAGGCGCTCTAATGGTTCAACGATGATAAACGGTTCAAGTGTTATCTTATGAACTGTCTCAGTCTCTTGTGTTCAATAACCCTCTTTCTCTCTGTGTTTTGCAGAGTTACCCGTCACACTCGACCGCTGAGATTAATCCCAGTCTTCCTCCCATGTCCAGTTTCCATCGGAGTGGCGGGACGAATCACTACAGCACGGCGTCCTGCTCCGCCACCACCACTAACGGGACAGACAGCGTCATGGGTGAGTCAAACTACACTCTTCACTGTCAGAAAAAAAGGTACATTGATGTCACTGGGGCGGTACCCTAAGGTACAAAACCAAAAAGGTACTAATACGCACTCCTAAAGAACTGATATGTACCATTTAGGGGTTAGTAAGGTACAAAGATGTACCTTTTCACTTTTGTACCTTAGGGTACCGCCTCAGTGACAGAACTGTACCTTGTGTGTGGGCTTGTGTTTGGGACATATGAGGACACAAATGTGTATAATGCCATGGGTATGACACAGGTATTACAGGAGAGGGTGAAATATGAGGACATTACCCATGGCCCCACTTTTCAAAAGGCTTATAAATCACACAGGAGGAGTTTTTATGAGAAAGTAAAAATGCAGAATGTGTGTGTGTGTGTGTGTGTGAGAGATAGGTAAGTGTTTTTTAGGGTCAGTGTAAGAGGATATAAAGTACGGTTTGTACAGTATAAAAACCATTACGCCTATGGAATGTCCCCGTATGTCACAAAAACACGTGTGTGTGTGTGTGAGCACGCCCGCGTATCTTCACTTTGGGCGCCTCAAATCCGAACCAAGTCCAAATGGATGTTGCGCTGGTCTTTTTCACAGCTCCTCCATTTCGTATGTTTACTCAAGATGTTGAATACAATGATAAATTGCAGATCGTGGCTTTAAATTTCGAAATTTTGTATAGTTTATATTGCATATAATTTACATTGCCCGTTACAAATGCAAATGTTTAGGTGTTTGCGGATGGAAGGATATTAGGATAACTGTTTTGAGAGAAGGAGCCAAGGGAGCTACAGGAGATCAGGTTTAGCTGCCCAACAACATTAGTTATTGATCAACCGGTTTGGTCATGTTAAGATGATCAGTAACTGTTTCTGATGAACATCCTCGATCATTCCTCCAACTTTCTGTTCCAAAATCAGCCTTGTCATTAACAAATTTTGAATGTTGAGTAAAAATTAATTGTCTAAAGCAGTGGTTCTCAACTTTTTAACTTCAGGCCCTCCATGTAGATATTTATGATATTTCTGCTGTAATGAAAAAGCTTCTTGTTTTCAAACTTTTTTGTGTAAATTAAATTAAATGTGTTAACTATGTTAAACTTAAAATTATATTAAAATTGAAAATCTGTAAATACATTTTAATTAAAAAAATTATTAAAAATAAAATGGATGAAATTATATTAGCATTATATAAAATTATATAATATAATTTTAATATAATGTAATATTGTATATGTTAATATACATTATAATGTATAATGTAATATATTTCAATATATTATTATAAAAAAATTATAGTCTGTAAATTTCAAAAGGTGTTGATTTACTATATTATTAGACTAAATAAAAAAATAATTAAAATTATATTTAATTATACAAAAATTAAAACATTGATATTCTGTAAATTAGATTTTAATAAAAAAGATTCAATAATTATATTCAAATTATATAAATTATACTAAAATTAAAACATTAAATAAACATAAATAAATAAAGGATTAAATAATTTTATAAAAATTATATCAAATTGTATCAAAATCAAACCATTTATATTCTGTAAATAAAAAATAAAATAATCTAATAAATTAATAAATAATGATATTAAAATTAAATTATACTAAAATCAAAACATTAATATTCTTTACATTAATAAAAACAAAATTAAGAATTAAATAATTATATTAAGGTATACCAAAATCAAATCTTTATTACTCCTTAAATTAAAATAATTTTTATGAATTTACAATATTTAAAAAAAAAGAAATTAACTCACAAATGACCATTTCTCAGCAATTTCTACTCAATAAACTATGTTAAAACTTGACATAACTAGAACGATGTGTATTCTTTATAGAAATTTCAATGAGTTTTTAAAACATGTCATTTGCATGCTTGTGGGGGGAACAAATAATAATACAAAAATGGTTACACTTTAGTATGGGGAGCACATATTCACTATTAACTACGACTTTTGCCTCAATAAACTCCTAATTTACTGCTTATTAATAGTTAGTAAGGTAGTTTTTGTAGAATTTCAGTTTAGGTATTGGGTCAGATGAAGAGATCCTAAGAGATTAAGAGAAAACAATGCAAAAACAAATGTTGTCATATCTTATTGAACATATATATTTTTTCAGTGTATAATCTGTCTCTCTCTGTTGTGTTCCAGCCAATCGGTCGTCGAGCGGAGCAGCAAGCAGCTCGCAGACGGGAGACGCGTTAGGAAAGGCCCTGGCTTCAGTGAGTCAACAGGTCTCGTGTAGGCCCGAACCAACACAACAATACACATATCTGCAAAAGACAACATGAACCATTAGCAAACCACAACCGTCCAATCACAAAGGGGACAAAATCAAGCCCCGCCCTACACTGTCAGAAATAAAAGGTACATTGCTGTCACTGGGGCGGTAACCTAAGGTACAAAACCAAAAAGGTACCACACTGTAAAAAAATATTGTTGGTTTAACTTGAAAAAGTCAGTAACCTGGTTGCCTTAAAATTTTGAGTTTATTGAAATAAAAATTTGAGTTGATGCAATGAAGGAAATTAGTTTAATAAATAGAAACTCCAAATATTGTATCTGAACCACATAAAAAAAATGAGAAATCGTGAAAATAGCACAATTTGGCTCCGTCATCACAAATAAAACACACACAAAATATTTTATTAATATTTTAATTAAGGTTGTCGATTCTCAAAAATGTTCATTGTATTAACTCAAAATTTTAATTTCAATCAACTTTTTAAGGCAACCAGGAAACTTTTTCTTTTTTTTTTTTACAGTGTACTATGTTCCTTTAAGGTACTAATATGCACTCTTACAGTACTGATATGTACCTTTAAGGTATTAATATGTACTATTTAGGGGTTAGTAAGGTACAAAGATGTACCTTTTCACTTTTGTACCTTAGGGTACCGCCCCAGTGACAGCACAGGACCTTTTTTTCTGAGAGTGTACATTTGTTCTTGTTCGGATATCAACATGTCCTCCTATTCGCCTATATAGGTTTGTCACTTCCTTGAAATACAACCCACAGGAGCGTTTACTAAAGTTGCGCCCCTATCGACAATATTGGTATTAATTAAATACGACACACAGGAGCGTTTACTAAAGTTGCGCCCCTATCGACAATATTGGTATTAATTAAATACGACACACAGGAGCGTTTACTAAAGTTAATTAATCAACAATATTTTTATTTGCTAAATGGAAATATGACAAATGGTGGTAAAAAAGGCCACACATTGCATTAAAATGAACACGCATTGTGATTTGTAACGACGTAACACGACTGTCATTATTTTTACCCCAGCTAGAGGGCGCATGACTTTAAAACGTTAATATAGGTCGTAATAAAGTGCTTGAAAAACAATCTATAGAGTTATTTTTTTTTTTGGAGGACAGGTTGTCGGATATACATGGAGAAAAGACTAGCTTTCATGTTGCCTTTTGGAAAAGCATCGGAGCCAGCAGAAGTGGGGCTTCACACACACACACTCCTGCTGGGAGTTTCAGCATGATGTTGTGTGTTTGTGATGCTCTCGTTTGTCATCGCTGTGTGTTTGTTGTCGTTGTAGATCTATTCCCCAGACCACACCAATAACAGCTTCTCATCCAACCCGTCCACTCCTGTGGGATCACCTCCGTCGCTCACAGGTAACAGTGTGTGTGTGTTCTGACAAGAGTGTGTGTGTTTATCCTCAACAGGGTTTTAAACACACACATAGCTGTTTGTGCTGATGTCAGTCACCTGATTACATTCCGCTTTACTGCTTATTATTGCTATTATTTATACCTAGTGTCTATTCACACCAAGTGCAAATAGCGTGCCTTTTTGGCAAGTGTTCTTCGCACAGCCTAACAATGGCAAACAAGATAAAAAATAAAATAAAAAAACGGCCATAGTTCAACGTCCTCTTTGGCGCAATCAGTTAAGCGTAAACTGTAAAAAATATTGTTGGTTTAACTTAAAAAAGTAAGGAACCTGGTTGTCTTAAAATTTTGAGTTCATTAAAATTAAAAATGTGAGTTGATACAATGAAGGAAATTTGTTTAATAAATAAAAACTCAAAATATTATTGTATCTGAACCACATTAAAGGAGCACTAGGTAACTTTTCAACCTTCATAATATATTTTTTAAGACTCTTGTGATGATACATCGACTTACAATAGGTTGAATGACACGTCTGCCATAGCCTGATGGGGTCTGTATCGTTTTTAATCGTACTTTTAAACTTCGGGTTTCGGGTAGTAACCCGAGAACAAAAAGAACTACAAAATTCGACTGCTTTACGGCATATACGTCACTTCCACCAACACACACACTTCCTTACATTCGGACGTGCGAGCCCAACTTTGTTCGTCGGATAATATAGTCATGTCCGAAGCAGCACAGACAAATAAGAAAGAAAAGGTTTTGTTGGAGGAACGCAATAAGAGGAAACGAAAAAGTGCTGTGATTAAAGGCAGGACGAGGATCAACATGTGACCAGCGTTTGCTCGTCGGCGTGAGCTGAAGGAGGCGTGGCCGACCGATGCTGTCCTGCTTGTTACGGTGATTACCGACCACTCAAACATTGAACTGAAGTATCATATAGATTCTGGAAAACGCTAACCAATAGACTACTATAATGACGCTGGCTTGTAAACGTGAGCATCGCGATTATTTGGTGTTTGAAAAAAATAAAACCCATGAAATGATATTCATATGACATGCTTAAGCATATGCCAATGACTGTAACGTTACTTACCTGGGTTGAAGACATTTCACACGCGCCGCCAGAAGAACACTTGCATGTGAACTCCTCTTGCAGTGTTCAGGGGAACTGTTAGTGCTGCACCGACCCGCGGGCCGCTTTTATGAAGTTATTTGGCCCGCACCGCACCACTGTATATATTTTTACAACCCGCCGCGGTTATGAGACGACCCGCGCATCACTAGTTCAGGGCTATCAGGGTTGTCATGTCAACAAATGCACGCGCGATGGCATCCCCTGTTGTAGGATGACAGCTTACGACAGTAGTTGAGGACATTATTTTTTCCAAACTGTAGGGGGACCTCGAGAGCAAAAGTAGCCAAGTGCGGCTTTAAGATGTGATAAATCATGAAAATAGCACTATTTGGATCCGTCATCAGAAATAAAACGCACACAATTACCCAAAATGCTTACAAAATCGTTTAATAATATTTGAATAAAGGTTGTCGAATCTCAAAAATATTAATTGAATTAACTAAAAAATGTATTTCAATGAACTCAAAATTAAGGCAACCAGGTAACTTATTTTTTTCACAGCGTATGCATGGCGAAAAGTTCACCGTTTTGTCGCAATCAACACGTGTTCGAATCCGCCTTTTGCAGAGCTCGCTCTTCTCTCTTTTCTCATCACAAATCACATCAGAAAGGCATTTACTTTCAATAAAAATGGAGAAAATGTTCTAAATGTGGAAATAAAGTGCCAAACTAAATATTTAATAATAATAATAATAAAAGCATTTATTGGTTGGGGTTAGGGATGGGTGTAAGGAGGGCTTTTAGGCGGTATCTCGTTAAGTAATTTAAATAAAAATAGTAATTAACACTGTTATTATTACATCCTGTTGATAACAATACTGAGGTGCAAATACACAAAAAAATTATATGTTCAATAAGTTATGACAACATATTTTTTTGCATTGTTTTAACTCATCAAAATAAGTTCAGAAATGTTAAACTTTTTTTATTAGTTATACAAGATGTAACTCATTTTTTAAAGTCAGTTTAACATAATTTAAGTTGAAATAACTTAAAAATCCAATTCGATTGTACTGCAAACGCTCAAAATTTGCCTTTTTTTGTCTGTCACAAAAAAAAGGAAAATTTTTATGTAATTACTACACTGTAAAAAAGTATTTAGAAAAAAAGTTTCCTGGTTGCCTTAAAATTTTGAGTTCATTGAAATTAAAAATTTGAGTTAATACATTAATACAATTTTTTGAGATTCGACAACCTTTGAAAGATTGTGTAAGCATATTGGGTAATTGTGTGTGTTTTATTTGTGATGACGGAGCCAAATAGTAATATTTTCATGATTTATCAATTTTTTTATGTGGTTCAGATACAATAATATTTTGAGTTTCTATTTATTAAACAAATTTCCTTCATTGTATCAACTCACATTTTTAATTTCATTCAACTCAATTTTAAGGCAACAGGTTACTGACTTTTTCAAGTTAAACCAACAATATTTTTTTTACAGTGTGGCTATTTGCTCTTAGTGTAAATACTTAGCAATTATCATTAAGAAAATATGCTATTTTCCCTGAGTGTGAATAGAATCTAGTTACTAATAAAACTTCATAAGCCGCTGCCTTATTTAAAAAGAGTAAATGAAACATTAGCAGGCTAGTTAAGTCAAACCAAAGTGTGTGATTCTGATTCTAAAGTTGAAAAGCTTTTGGTATGTTGTATTCAGTCGGATGTTCATCTCAATGCCTGATTATCACGTCGTTATTCGAGTCACCGTGGAAACCACCGCAGCCTAATTGGTATGTCTGAGCGCGCCAACGTTATTAGACCGACAGCCATTAAATGCGCAAGTGCGAATTAATATTTAAACTTAAACACGCGAGAGAAGTTTAAGTAACTAATTTAATAATTTTCTCATTGGCAGCGGCGCGGACACATGCAAAATTTATTTGCACATGAATGTGGCTATAATTATGTGCTAATTAGCATTTGGAAATGAGCTTTAATAATACAGAGAAGTGTCTGAATGCATGTTTCTGTAAAGAAGTACAATTTGAAAAAACACAACATAATTAGCCGTGATGTACGCACTGAGCGGATGGCACAAACGCAAACAGGTGAAGGTCAGGGAGAAGGAATGAATGAGCGCCGCTCCTCTCTAATTACCGGCCGCCGGCGCACGGGAAGAGAGAAGAAGAAGGGAAGAATAACGAGGTGAAGGAAGAAGGGAAGAATAACGAGGCGTTATTAGCATTGGGGTCGTCACCTATCAAAGGCAGGGCCGCCCCACCGGCTGAGGAGCTTCAGATCTCCACTGGTCCTGCCTGAAGAAACACACAAAAGAAAAGAGGACAAGAGGACGGAGGGATTTATTCCGCTGGAGTGAAGGAGAGTTAATTGGTCTGGCTTGAGTGTCGGATCAATGGAAAACAGATTTAGAGGAGATACGGGAATGATTTACTATTACAAATGTAATCCATCCATCCATCATCCACCCATCCATCCATCCATCCATCCCTATCTATCTATCTATCTATCTATCTATCATCCACCCATCCATCCATCCATCCCTATCTATCTATCCATCTATCCATCCATCTATCTATCTATCTATCATCCACCCACCCATCCATCCATCCCTATCTATCTATCTATCTATCTATCTATCTATCTATCTATCTATCTATCATCCACCCACCCATCTATCTATCTATCTATCATCCACCCACCCATCCATCCATCCCTATCTATCTATCTATCTATCTATCTATCTATCTATCTATCTATCTATCTATCTATCTATCATCCACCCACCCATCTATCTATCTATCTATCTATCTATCTATCTATCTATCTATTTATCTATCTATCTATCTATCTATCTATCATCCACCCACCCATCTATCTATCTATCTATCTATCTATCTATCTATCTATCTATCTATCTATCATCGACCCATCCATCCATCCCTATCTATCTATCTATCTATCTATCTATCTATCTATCTATCTATCATCCACCCACCCATCATCCATCTATCTATCTATCTATCTATCTATCTATCTATCTATCTATCTATCTATCTATCTATCTATCTATCTATCTATCTATCTATCTATCTATCTATCTATCTATCATCCACCCACCCATCTATCTATCTATCTATCTATCTATCTATCTATCTATCTATCTATCTATCTATCTATCTATCTATCTATCATCGACCCATCCATCCATCCCTATCTATCTATCTATCTATCTATCTATCTATCTATCTATCATCCACCCACCCATCATCCATCTATCTATCTATCTATCTATCTATCTATCTATCTATCTATCTATCTATCTATCTATCTATCTATCTATCTATCTATCTATCTATCTATCTATCACCCACCTACCCATCCATCAATCCAGCCATCCAGCCATCCATCTATCTATCTATAAAAGAAGAGGACAAAAAATTAGGCAGGCTACAAAGCACTCATATTTTTAACAGTAGAGTCGAGACGTATCTTCTTTTGAATGTATTGATATCAGTATTTATTGATGTTGTGTTAACATATGAAATCGCATCATCACTGCTGTATGTATTTGATGTTTATGTTTGTTTTTTACCTTGTGATCTGCATTTCCTGGATAAAAAGTGCTATAGATATAAATGTGTTTGAGTAATCGAGATGTTCGTTGATGAGAGTGATCATGTTGTTGATCTCGTCCCTCTAGCTGCCAGTACGGCCGTCTGGTCCAGAAACGGTCAGGGAGCGTCGTCCCCCAGTTACGAGCCGCCGCTGCACTCGTTGGTAAGAGATACTGACACAATACACGATACTCCCCAACGTGCATCAATGAGCACCATGACCCTGTGGCCGGTTCTCCACTGTTCCTTCCTTGGAGCACTTTTGATAGATACTGACCACTGCAGACCGGGAACAGCCCACAAGAGCTGCAGTTTTGGAGATGCTCTGACCCAGTCGTCTAGCCGTCACAATCTGGCCCTTGTCAAACTCGCTCAAATCCTTACGCTTGCCCATTTTTCCTGCTTCTAACACATCAACTCTGAGGACAAAATGTTCACTTGCTGCCTAATATATCCCACCCACTTACAGGAGCCGTGATGAAGAGATCATCAGTGTTATTCACTTCACCGGTCATAATGTTATGCTATATTTGTACATTTCAAATTATACATTATATAATTTATACATTTATATAATTATACATTATACAGTACAAGACAATAAATCAATGATAATGGTGAAAGCAAGCAATTATAAAAGCATTAAAGGGATAGTTCACCCCAAAAAATGTGCTCATCCTTAAGTTGTTCCAAACCTGTACGAGTTTCTTTTTTCTGCTGAAGAATGTTTGTAACAAAGCAGAGAGAACAACCATAGTATTTTTTCGATAGTATTTTTAACCATAGTAGTACTATAGTAGTATTTTCACCATATTATTATACCATAGTAGTACTAGTGAATGCATTCTAAATAATGCTGGGTTGTTTTTTTAACCCAAAATGCTGGGTTAAGACTGTTGGGTAATTTTTGTTGGTTTATTTGATCACATTTTGAACACCATTGGGTAGTTTCAAATTTCCAGTCGTTGGGTTAAACCTGCTGGGTCGCAATGCTTGGTTGATTCTACCCAGCGCTTGGTTGTTTCACGTGCTTCCCGCCTCAACTCGTTTAAATTCGCTCCCAAACTGTCATTTTGAAAGGACAGTGCAAAAGACACAGATGCTGGCTACAGATATTTTAAGATAAGTTCATATGTTTTCATTAATAATCATTTTAATTAGCATAATTATAGTTTTTTTTCTTCTTCGCGGCAACTTAAGCTTACATGACGTTAAGACGACAAAAGTTTTACCTCAGATTCCGATGCAATGTACTGACTCGTGTTAGTTTAGGTAACTTAGGCATGTGAGACGATACATACAGTTTGTGATTACACGGAACCATGATCCCCTTACGAAAATTACCCATGGTTTTATGTAGGGATGTCACAATTACCAGTACTAAGTACATACTAAAATTTTAAAAATGTGACGATATAGTATCTGTATAGCATCGACTCACAAGACTGTATTCGGTCCCGCAGCTGCGTTCAGTCGCGTCACGCAGGGCTCCAGACTGTAGCCGAATATATACCAGTGTCCGTGTATATTAAATGCTATTTAAACTTTACTCTTCCATGTTTTGCGTCTCTGTGTGAATGACGGGAGCGCGTGTCATGAACACAGACACTCAAAGGTCACGGCAACCCGTCAAAATAAAAGTTTGATTTAAACGTGAATAAATTGACAGAATATATTAGGTTTGTAGTTGTCATTGTTGCCAATTTTAACACATTTGTGTGTTGTACCATTTGTCAAGCAATAACAATTATTGTTTTAACAGTCTAAACATGCATTCTTCATTTGTTCTGTCATGATTGTCTAGCTACAGCTAATGCACAGGAGCAGTGGCATAACTTACTAATGATGGGCCCCAGTGCAGGCTATGCAGTTAGGCCCTAACTTAGCATATGTAACACTTTAGGTTTAGGTTTGATTTCTATATCAGGATATCGGTTGTTTATTATTATTTACAAATCAAATATTAATGGCTTATTCTGTGTCACCGTAGGGCCTACATCCCTTAATCGTAAAAAAAGACACTATTTTATAATCACTAAGATTCCAAATGTGAGTTATTTAGGTTATTTAGGGGGGTTCGGGGGCATGCTCCCCAGAGAAAATTTTGATTTCTAGGATCTACATATGTGCATTTTAAGATGTTCTGAAGGCCAAAAAAGTAGATAACAATATTACTAGAGAATCATCAAGATGGACATGTTGACATAGGCTACTTTTTTGTGAGTTTGTCCGTTCAAACGCAAGACTTGTGAGAGAAATCAATATTTGCGCGCGATGTGAGACTGCGCGCTTTCGGATGAGCGCACAGAGGCAGATGTTCCCATTCGCGTCTTCTGGCACTACACGCGGGTGATGATGGTGAAAATCACTGTCCATATTCTAACCTAAGGCAGCACTCGCATGCATTGAACAAAGTTTATAAAGAGAGACCGTTTTGCCCACATTTTTCTTTTATAATCGCTGGTGTTAGTGTATCACTGAGGAGCCCCATCACGAGTCATGACGGGGGATAGCCTATAACTCGCAATACTCCGTAATTTTTGGCCATACAGATAAATGTGAGACATAATTATAAACTATTAATTGTCTACTTTTATTTGTGTACACTCACATGACAACAAAACTTTGTGCTTTAGTAAAATAAATAAAAAAGGTGCGCTTTCTATCTGCGAGAATCTGAAACTCGGTGAATACATGACAAAAACATGAAACATACGTCTAATGAAAGCTTGAAATCGCTAGATTTAAATCAAATAATTCACATTTTATAGTGAATTGTGGAGCTCACTGGCATAGAGCGGAATATCTAGCGGATCGAGCATCACGCAACTGTGCTCCGCTCACATGCTGAAAAAGGTGGTCAGTAGCCTATCCTTAGCGTGACGGTAGAGCGCGACAGCCGTGTGAAATCTGAAACCAGTGCTTTTCATTTGAAATGTGAGTGTCACAATATTCTGCGGAGTCACTTTGTCGCCATGGGCACGTTTGCAATGTGGGCATGGGCCCGTGTGCGCTGCGGGCCCCCCTGCCGCACGGGCCCCAGTGCGGCTGCAC
>NC_090189.1:3770013-3777513 GCF_024679245.1 Pseudorasbora parva
GACTCGTCCATGGGATTGTCAGACTGAAGCGTGATTGGTCATTCAGAGAACACGTCTCACTGCTCTAGAGTCCAGTGGCAGCTGCTTTACTCCACTGCATCCCATGCTTTGCATTGCTCTTGGTGATGTAAGGCTTGGATGAGCTGCTCGGCCATTGAAACCCGTTCATGAAGCTCTCTATGCTGTTCTTGAGCTCATCTGAAGGCCACAGAAGTCTGGAGGTCTGGAGCTATTGACTCTGCAGAAAGTTGGTGACTTCTGCGCACTGTGACCCTCAGCATGCGCTGACCCCGCTCTGTGATTTTACGTGGCCTTTCACTTCGTGGCTGAGTTGCTGTTGTTCCCAATGGCTTCCACTTTGTTATAATCCCACTAACAGTTGAGCGTGGAATATTTAGTAGTGAGGAAATGTCAGGAATGGCCTTATTGCACAGGTGTCAGCCTATCACGGCACCACGCTTGAGTTCACTGAGCTCCTGAGAGCGACCCATCCTTACACCAATGTGTGTAGAAGCGTCTCCATGCCTAGTGCTTGATTTATACACATGTAGCCATGAAGAGATTGAACACCTGAACTCAGGGATTTGGAGGAGCTTCCCAATACTTTTGGCAATATAGTGTATTTCTGATATAATAAATGGAGCCCAATTAATGAATTAAACATGCATTAAAGAGGTAAGGTCATGTGATGTTTATCAGTGTATACTGGCTGACTGTAGGAGCCAGTTTGACAGGTTGCTCTAACTTGCTGTTTAATCCAGGCTTCAAAGACAAACACAGTCAGTCGGTCCGTCAGTAGTTGACTTATGCTTCAGTAATCTGAACTGCACTTCTGAACACACACTGAGAGCCTGAGCGCTCCTCTAAGCGGGTCAAACGGCCCGATCTTCTGCAGAAGATGCAGAGATTGAGGCATTAGAGCTTTAAACACACAGTAATAGCATTTAAAAGCACCTCGTTTCAGGATAAAGAGAGTCTGAGCTGCAGTAAATCTTCTGCCGAGGGTTGATTGTGCTCAAAGCCATCAGATCCACGGGCTTCTAAACGCCTGATACACTTACTGAGTGTGTGTGAGAGAGAGTTTAGCACTCAGAAGAGATGTGAAAACAATAAACATGCAGTGATAAAACACATCTGATCCGAGGGGTTTTGAGTGCTTTTACTGTATGAAAAAGAGGCTTTATTCACAGAAATACTGGATATTTGCATATTTTTCTATATAGAATTAAATGGTTCCCAACTCAATTTTAAAGAGTAATTTATGCCAAAAAGATTCAATGCGGTTCTATTTAGAACTCCAGGGTTATCGACTCAATTTTAAAGAGTCATTAATGCCAAAAAGATTCAATGCGGTTCTATATAGAACTCTAGGTTTCTCGACTCAATTTTAAACAGTCATTAATGCCAAAAAGATTCAATGCGGTTCTATATAGAACTCTGGGGTTCTCAACTCAATTTTAAACAGTCATTTTAGGCCAAAAAGATTCAATGCGGTTCTATATAGAACTCTGGGGTTCTCAACTCAATTTTAAACAGTCATTTTAGGCCAAAAAGATTCAATGCGGTTCTATATAGAACTCTAGGGTTCTCGACTCAATTTTAAAGAGTCATTAATACCAAAAATAAATGTCTTAAATGATTGCATAATACTTTTATGTTTTCATGAAGTTTTTGAGCTGTTAAATTCATGACATTTAATTCAAATTAATTGAAGCAAAATCCATAAATGATCCCATGATTCCCCAACAAAAGGTTCTGTGTATGAAATGCCTGACAGAACCCTTATTAATACTTTTACACACACGACAAACAACATAAAGATGAACTCTTTAACATTCTCAGTCATATCTCCTTAGATTCCTCTGGAGAAATACACTCAAGTGAGAAATATAAAAAAAATGTGGAGCACCTTACAGAAATGTCTTTGAGACTTCTTTTTAATTTGATATTAACAAGATTGGTGTGTATTTTCCCGCTGAAGCAGTTTAAGGATGATTGTTTTCCTGTAGGAGACTCAGGTGAGGTTTAAAGCTGCCACACTCTTAAAAAATGCTGGGTTAAAAACAACCCAAGTTGGGTTGAAAATGGACAAACCCAGAAATTGAGTTGTTTGAACCCAGTAAATGGACTCATTCAAACAACCCAATTTCTGGGTTTGTCCATTTTCAACCAACTTGGGTTGTTTTTAACCCAGCATTTTTTTAGAGTGCATGGTTTCTCTCAGCCTGAGAAAATGGTGTTTGGGGCCACAGAGACTTACAAACAGCCAGCCATGACTACAACACAGGAAACAGCACGTAATTACACCGTGTGTGTATGTGTGTGTGTGTGTGTGTGTGTGTCTGGGACGCACAAAGACGCACTATTCGCTGCTCAGACGCGCCTTTCCCATCGCCGTGGAAACGCAGGCCGTACAGAGCGCGCTTTGTCATCACACTTTTCCACAACACACACATTCATACGGTGAGTTTAACGGCTCTCCGGCGCACCCTAGTGCTGAAAGATTCAGTCACTGATCACACTGCTCATATCCATCAGAGACACACACACACACACACACACACACACACACTCAATCAATCAATCAATCAGCTTTATATATATCGTGCTTTTACAATGCCGATTGTGTCAAAGCAGCTTCACAGTGTCAAACAGGATAATATTGCAACAAAATTAGATTTAGCTGTACAGTCGTTCTGGAGTAAACTGTGATGTTGTCAGCTTATTTTAATTTATTATATAGTGATAATGTTGGCAGGTCAGTAACATAGTTTATAGAATTAAACACACACACACACACACACACACACACACACACACACACACACACACACACACACACACACACACACAAAGGACAGACTAATAGGCTACAATGATGGCGGTATGATGGTGATAAGGAGTGATGGTCGTCACTATTACATGGTACTACACTCAAAAAAATTATTCTTTCATAATTTGTTTATTTGCTATTATCTTTTTTTCTCTAATAAAAAAGTGATGGTAGTGATAATAGAATAAATAGTAAATGGGTAATTTTGCTCATGAATACACACACTCACCCACACACGCCTGCACATTCACACACTTTTATTTCACATCTAGAATTATGTAACTACTCGATGGTCAGTTACTGCACTATTATGGTTTGTTTGTGTGTTTGTCAATAAAAAAATAAAAACACACAGAAACCGTTCTTAAAGATAGTCCCGCGGTGTAATGACAGTGATGAGGAAACTTTCATTTTATGTAGAAAGACACGAAATAAATCCTGCACACGTATTCAGAAACGCTATGGGCATTTACTGGACTACTGATTTCATTAAAGGTCATATAATAATATATACTTTACAATACAATACAAATATAGTAGTAATATAGCAAAAATAATGAAATTTTATACGATATAGTTATCATTAGAAATCTTTTTGTTAAAAAAACATTCGACTTAAATGATCTTACGTAAATTGTGCACAATATAATCTGAAAAACAGCTTCTGTGCATCTGAGGCATGTTCATATTTTAATAACAGCATTCATAAAGTTATGCAAACCTGTAAACCTGTGAAAAGACATGCGAACCAGAGCTGTGTGTCTTTCTGCCAGAGGACAGCTGTGTGTGTGTGTGTGTGTGTGTGTGTGTGTGTGTGTGTGTGTGTGTGTGTGTGTGTGTGTGTGTGTGTGTGTGTGTGTGTGTGTGTGTGTGTGTGTGTGTGTGTGTGTGTGTGTGTGCGTGCGTGCTGTAGATTTATGAAGTCATGGGAAACAAATGCCGAGAGTTTGTCTGGGAACAGTCGCACTGACAGACAGCAGAGATCACTTTCACTCTCACACACACACACACACACACACACACACACACACACACACACACACACACACACACACACACACACACACACACACACACACACACACACACACACGCGCAGTAACACTCAAACACTTAACAGGCATATTTCGACTCATTTATGGAGTGGGGTTTCACATTTTTGGTTAGGAATGACAAGGATAGACACATTTTTTATTATTTATTCTATTATTTGTAAAATGCTTTGCTTATTTGTATCTTAAATTGTATTATTTGTTGGTTTTTTACTTCATTTTATCTTTAATGTTTTGTGAATTTTTTTGTTGTTTCATTTTTATCTTTAATATTTTTAATGTTTTACTTTATATTTCAACTTTAATATATTGTGTTTATTTAATTTTATATTAAATTTTTTGTTTGCAATATTTTATTATTTAATTTTTATTATTTTTTATCTTATCTTTAATATTTGTATTATTTTTAAAAAATCTTATTATTTTTTTTAAATTAAAATTAAATTAATAAACCCGAAAAAATGACATTTTTAATTAAAATTAAATTAAAAAATATTATTAAAATTTTTTATTATTTAATTTTTATTTTTGTTTTTTTAATATTTGTATTATTTTTTATCTTATCTTCAATATTTGTATCATTTGTTTCTTTCTTTCTTTGATATTTTTTCTGTATATTTTGAATCCGTGTGTATCTCTCTCTGTCGATCTGATGGAAGGAGTTTTTGGCAGGGTCAGATCTGATGGTTTCGGCCCGTGACCTCGTGACCTCTGTATTTCCGGGTCCCGACTCAGCCGTTAAATGCAGTATTGTGTTCAAGGCGGCTCGTCAGCCGTCCCTCCGTCTCTCAGAGGAAGAGCGTTTCCTGCACTCGCTTCTCGCCGGGCTTTTCTTCTTCTTCCAGCTTTTGTTTGGTTTATTTTTAGGAGTGTAACCCTGTCACTCTATTGTTTGGCTGTTTGATGGATGGATATTGTTCTTGGCCGCTAACCTTGAAAACACACACACACACACACACACACACACACACACACACACACACACACACACACATGTTGGTCTATATAGTTTACAGGGACTCTCTATAGGCGTAATGGTTTTTATACTGTACAAACCTTATTTTCTATCCCCTTACACTGCCCCTAAACCTACCCATCACACACACACACACACACACACACACACACACACACACACACACACACACACACACACACACTTCCTCTAAACCTGTGTGCATCTTTTTGTGACATATGAGGACACAAATGTGTATAATGACGTGGGTACACTGTTTAAAAAAACGTAATTTTACAGGTAATGGTCTGTATTTTTTTACAGGATTGTCCTGTTTTTTCATTATACAGTGAAATGCCTGTTGTTTTACAGATATTTGCTGTAATTTAAATTTTGGCTATTACAGTGACAGGAATTGCTTGTATTTTGGTACTACATCAAATTTCCGTTTTTTAAGAGGAAATTTCTGTATTTTTACATAAGTTCGATTCATATTTTACAGATTTTTTCTGTAAAAATAGAAAAAAAGGAAATGAATATATATACAGAAATCAGCAGTCAATCCACATTTTAAATGTTTATTATTGTGTTTAACACATTAACATGATAATGCCCACTAAGCAAAGTTATGGTCCAAATAGAGGCTTTGCCACTAGAGGCGTACGACCTGAGGGAAAGACTCTGGCTCAGGATTCAATCCAGGATCTTCTTGCTGTGAGGAGCCAGTGTTTCCCACTGAGACACTGTGCTGCCCTTAATCTCAGATATAAGAGACACTTTGACTATTTCTGTCAGAGTCAGACGTCTACAGAAGCTCTTACAGGTTTAGATGTTGAGGATTTAGGGTTCATTTGAGGTCACCATTGTGGAGGGAAGTGTTTGCTTTAGTTGGGCTCTTGGTCCCCGTATGTGTGTTAGCGTTTCTTAGGGTGCGTTCACACTTGTCATGTTTGGTTGGATTAAATCGAACCCTGGTGCGATTGCTCGGTTAGTGCGGTTCATTTGAACATATGTGAACGCTGCCATCCGAACCCTGGTGCGCACCAAACAAGCGGACCGAGAGCGCTATAAAGACGGGTCTCGGTCCGCTTCCAAACGAACTCTGGTGCGGTTCGATTGATATATGAACGCAACACGGACCAAAGACATGTAAACGGACCAAAAACCGGACATAATGTCACAAGATTCGACGCATAGTCAGCTGATTTGACGACGCAGAGAGATCGGTGTTTTCAAAATGAGTAACGCTAACATTAGAGGGCAAACGTGGAGCAACGAGGAAGTGCATCATCAATATTTGGTCAGACGAGCATATTTCGAAAATGCTAGAAAAAACACACAAAAAGCAAACCTGGCTCTTCTCATCAAAGGACCCGTGTTGGCCATTTGTCGGTACAGACGACCTGCCGTCTCTTTTCTGCACAACAGAGGAAATCCTGCTGCTGTTTTAAACGTTTTAAACATTTTATGAGCTCTTCATGGCTGCGTCCGAAAACCTATGCTGCTGACTCGTTGCCTCATCAGACAACGACTTGTATGGCAGCGTTTTGTGCATGAAGGCACCTCACGAAACTAATTTCGGACAGACTTCTAAGGCAGTGTAACACTTTAATGATCTACAGCAAAATAGAGAGAGCTATGGTGAGAACTAAGCACATATTTAATTACAACAGTAGTGATTTCTCGCTAGAAATGACATCAGAAGTGTAATATGTTGGTAAAAATCGTACACTGTAAAAAATGTATTGTCAATTTAACAGTAACTTACTGGCAACAATTATCCAGTAGTTGCTGTATTTTATTCAACAGTAAAATTACTGTAATACTAACTACAGTAGTATTAAGCATACCGTAAAATTAAAAACATTATTTTACTGTATTTTTACCATGTTGAAGTACAGTATTACACCGTTGATTTTTATTAATACTGTATAGTAGTATACAGTTTTGAAATGTTATTTTTATTTTATTTTATAGTGCTGCTTTGTAACCGGTAGAATATGTAGAAAATTTACTTTTAAAGGCAAATAGAAAAAGAACAATTGAAGCTTTAACTGCACAAGGTTTATTGTTTATTTTGAAACATATTTTTAATACATTAGTAATAATAATGTAATATAATACAACAATTAAAAACAAGATTTATGAAAAATGTATAATTTAACCAGTGAACAACTGGTTACATTTCATCATGTAAAAATGATCCTGAACAGGTAAAAAAAAGAAAAATAGACAGGTTAAGATGAAGGCCAGGTGAGGGAAAAAGTGGGAGCAACAGCACTTCTGATAATCCTGCAACGAAAGATAAGCACAAATCAATCAGTGGCAAGACATACAACTAATAATCAAAAAACCTTTTTAGGGGAAATAATTTTGTGCCATTAATTGCAGCGGAATATCATAAATCAGCATAATTTTGTCTGATATTAACATTTGTCAATGTGTTTTTTTATAATTATTTGAAAATTAGAAAAGGATATGTTTGCTGTGCTGGGTTAGTAGTACCTGGCTGGTTTGTCATGGGTAAATATCACACTAAAACTGCAGTTAGCATCAAATATGTCATGTTGAGTGGTTTATTAACTTATTCATTCAAGTTCAAAACTGCTGATTCTCTTAGAAACAAAGCAAGTGGCGGTTTTAATAATAAATTATTAAAT
>NC_090189.1:3782513-3872513 GCF_024679245.1 Pseudorasbora parva
AAAGACTGGTATCAAATGTTCTAATTTGTAAACCCGTTTATTTAAGTTTAAGTTATGATGTAATATTTTCCTCTATTATTTTGATGTTTATTATTATCATTAATATTATTATGTGCAAACCCGATTCCAAAAAAGGGACACTGCACAAATTGTGAATAAAAAAGGAATGCAATACTTTACAAAATATCATAAACTTATATTTTATTTACAATAGAATATAGATAACATATCAAATGTTAAAAAAGTGAGACATTTTGAAATGTCATGCAAAATATTGGCTCATTTTGGATTTCATGGGAGCCACCAATTCCAAAAAAGTTGGGACAAGTAGCAATAAGAGGCCGGAAAAGTTAAATGTACATATATGGATCAGCTGGAGGACCAATTTGCAACTTATTAGGTAAATTGGCGACATGATTGTGTATAAAAAGAGCCTCTCAGAGTGGCAGTGTCTCTCAGAAGTCAAGATGGGCAGAGGATCACCAATTCCCCCAATGCTGTGGTGAAAAATAGTGGAGCAATATCAGAAAGGAGTTTCTCAGAGAAAAATTGCAAGGAGTTTGAAGTTACCATCATTTACAGTGCATATCATCCGAAGATTCAGAGAATCTGGAACAATCTCTGTGCGTAAGGAGTCAAGGCCGGAAAACCAGACTGGATGCCCGTGATCTTCAGCCCTTAGACGGCACTGCAACACATACAGGAATCAAAATGTGAAGTTCTTTTTGGAAAACTTGGACACTGTCATCCGGACTAAAGAGGACAAGGACAACCCAAGTTGTTATGAGCACTCGGTTCAGAAGCTGCATCTCTGATGGTATGGGGTTCATGAGTGTGTGTGGCATGAGCAGCTTACACATCTGGAAAGGCACCATCAATTCTGAAAGGTGTATCCAAGTTCTAGAACAACATATGACAGACGTCGTCTCTTTTAAGGAATACCTTGCATTTTCCAACATGACAATGCCAGACCGCATACTGACATTATGGCTGTGTAGAAGAATGATACGGGTACTGAAATGGCCAGCCTGCAGTCCAGATCTTTCACATTAGAAAACATTTGGCACATCATAAAGAGGAAGATGCGACAAAGAAGACCTAAGACAGTTGAGCTACTAAACGTCCTCAGTTCCTTAGACGTTTGCAGACTGTTATAAAAAGAAGAGGGGATGCCACACAGTGGTAAAAATGGCCTTGTCCCAACTGTTTTGGAAACAGAATATTTTTATTTATGTTCATATACTTCTAGCTTTGACAATATTCTATGATTTACATTTATGCCATTCAAGCAAATTTGAAGAGTGAGAGAGAGAGAGAGAGAGAGAGAGAGTGAGACAGAGAGAGAGAGAGAGGAGAGAGAGAGGGGGGGGGGGTACAGGTTCTCAGATTGTGTCCTTAAAACAAAAACACAGCGACTCGCAGAGAAGCAAACTTGTGCCAAATCACAATTCCTGCTGGATGTGTGTATTATCGAGGGAATTAGGGAGCCCACAATTAAGCATATGGGCATTAAGATAATTGTCAGTTGTGTTGGCGAACGTGATGGCAGACAGATGGATCAGACTCAGCCCGCTCTCCGCTCGGCACCATGGGACATTACTTTGGGTTTTACCTGCCTGAATAAATTCACAGAAAGAAGAAAGATTAGGCTGGAGAGAACGAGAGAGAGAGAGAGAGAGAGAGAGAGAGAGAGAGAGAGAGCGAGTGAGAGAGAGAGAGAGAGAGAGAGAGAGGGAGAGAGAGAGAGTGTGTGTGTGTGTGTGTGTGTGTGTGTGTGTGTGTGTGTGTGTGTGTGTGTGTGTGTGTGTGTGTGTGTGTGTGCTTGTTTTTGTGACATATCAGGACAAAAATGTGTATAATAACATGTGTATGACACAGGTATTACAGAAAATGGTGACATATCAGGACATTACCCCATGTCCCCACTTTTCAAAATGCTTATAAATCATACAGGAGGAGTTTTTTTGAAAAAGTAAAAATGGTGTGTGTGTGTGTGTGTGTGTGTGTGTGTAGCATATGGATTTTCTGTGTGTGTTTGGTAAAATGTGCCGTATGCAGTAAGCGTGCTGAGAGAAACACAATCCCCCAGGAGTGTCATCATCTGGGGTTAAATATGTTTCTCATTCATCTTTATTTTAAAAAGTAATTATTTACCAATATTTGAATTGTTTAAATGTTTTTATTTAATGATTTAGTTTGTATTTGTCTCTCCATTGACACTTATTTAATTTTTTGTATGTATTTTTGTCATTATTATTTGCAATATTTATCAAAAAAAAATATTATTTATAGTAGTGTCATTTATAAATCATTATAATAATGTTATTTATAATATTTATTTATAAATAATAATAGCAAAGTCTTACCTAACTAATAAATAATTATTTCATGTTTTGTTTTATAATTGTAGGTTTTTTTATATTTTGTTTGTATTTGTATCTTCTTTGAAACTTTGTATTATGTCATTATTATTTGCATTTTTTATTTATTACAAATATTTGTTTTATGATAATGTTATGTATACATTTATAAATAATAATGGTAATGTCATGTAAATAATAAATAATTATTTAATGTTTCATTTTAATATTATTTTTGTTCCTTGACTCTTTAATACATTTTAAATATTTTGTATTATTATTTTGTATGAGTCTCTTTCTTGACTCTTATTTAATTTTCATATGCATTTCTAATATCATTTTTAATATTTATTATACAATAATACATTTAGTATTTATGATAGTTATTTGTAAATGTATAAATATTTTTTTATAGGTTTTAAATATTTTTTTATGTTTATCTTTCTTGACATGTATAACATTTTTGCATGTATTTGTATTATTATTTTTAAAATGTATTAAAAAATAAATATTATTGAAATCTTTTTGGAACACACACAGACACACACACACACACACACACACACACACACACACACACACACACACACACACACACACACACACACACACACACACACACACACACACACACACACACACACACACACACACACACACACACACAATGACCCTATAAATAAGAGTATATATACATATATATTTGATATAATATTTTTTTAATACATGTGTTTCTTTCTTCCGTTTTATTTATTACAAAGCCTTCATTCACGCTGGGAAAGGCACGCTGAGTGCATTGCATTATGGGATGCATCATTCAGCACAGTGTGTTCTGTTATATACTGCTCGTTTTTGGTCTTTTGAGTATCCCATGCCTGCAGAATATATCACACACACACACACACACACACACACACACACACACACACACACACACACACTCCAGAAGCAGTGTGAGCTGAGGCAGCAGATGTAAAATGGAGGTGTGTGTTGAGGGCGTCTGTTGTGAAGTTGTACGGCGCCCTCTGTTGGCCGGAGTCAACTTTAAGACCTGTGTGCAGAGGATTTTACACGCTTTCGGATGAATGCATTTGCATTTCTGATGCTTTTGTAACATCTCTCTCTCTCTCTCTGTGTGTGTGTGTGTGTGTTTCTCCAGGTGGGCGGCCATCGCGAGGACGGTGTGGGTTTGAGGAGCGGTCATCCCATCGGGGCCAATCAGGTTTCAGGCCCGCAGCTTCCTGTGCCGTCAGCCACTTCCCCCGACCTCAGCCAGTCCGATCCGTACAGGGGTGAGACACACACACACACACACACAGGCTGGCACGATGTGGGCACAGAACGGGCACAATGCCAGCCGCCCTCCCTCCCTCCATCTGCCGCCATTTTAGAGCATCTTCACAAACACAGATGCATACATATTCCCACGCTCATGGCAAACATGGAAATATCAGGAATATCAGGCCTTATACATAATAAATACACTGTAAAAAACTTATTTAAACAATTTTCCTGGTTGCCTCAAAATTTTGAGTTCAATGAAATTAAAAATGTGAGTTAATACAGTGAACATTTTTGAGATTCGCCAACCTTTATTAAAATATTATTATCAGATTGTGTAAGCATATTGGGTAATTGTGTGTGTTTTATTTGTGATGACGGAGCCAAATTGTGCTATTTTCATGATTTATCAAATGTTTTATGTGGTTCAGATACAATAATATTTTGAGTTTCTATTTATTAAACTAATTTCCTTCATTGCATCAACTCAGATTTTTAATTTCAATAAACTCAAAATTTGAAGGCAACCAGGTTACATTTTTTTACAGTGTACATTTTCTACACTACACTCTAAAAAATTCTGGGTAAAAAACAACCCAATGTTGGGTCAATTATGGACCAATCTAGCAATCAGGTTGTTTTAACCCAGCGATTGGATTGTCTTTAGCAAATATTTAACCCAACCGCAGGGTTTAAACAACCCAATCGCTGGGTTAAAACAACCTAATTGCTGGGTTAGTCCATATTTGACCCAACATTGGGTTAAAACAACCATTTTTTAGAGTGTACACACACAAGTATAGGGTTATATTATTAATTTAAATACAGTAATTTGATGCTCAAATCATCATACGAGAATGATTAGTGAAGGATCATGTGACACTGAAGACTGGAGTACACTCTAAAAAATTCTGATTAAAAAATAACCCAATGTTGGGTCAAATATGGACTAACCCAGCTGTTGGGTTGTTTTAACCCAGCAATTGGGTTGTCTTAAGCAAATATTTAACCCAACCGCAGGATTAAAACAACCCAATCGCTGGGATAAAACAACCCAACTGCTGGGTTAGTCCATATTTGACCCAACATTGGGTTAAAACAACTCAGCATTTTTTAGAGTGTAATGATGATAAATTCAGCTTTGATCACAGGAATAAATTATATTTTACTGTATATTCACATAGAAAACAGACGATTGACACTGGAATCATTTTTCACATTTTTTTGCTCAAATAAATCGGCCGTGGTGAGCAGGAGAGACTCTTTGTGAAATGCCGTGGCTTTGAGAGCTCAGATCCCGCTGGCCGGCCCCCAGCCTAATGTGTGAACAATTATGAGTGCGTTAAACCATGCGCTATATTTCAGATATGAATATGTAAAAGGAAATTGTATATGACCTGGGAAGTGAGGCGTAAAAACTCCAGGCTGGTTTAAAAGCGGAGCTCTTGCTCGATCTTGGCAAACGCCTTCCTCTCTGGAAAACCCAGCCAAACAGTTAATGAGGTGCTGAGTGCTGTAAAATATGAAAAAGCACATTATAAATAACAGCACTGCGGATCACAGATGATTATTTGTGAATGGTGTCCAGAAGGAATGACTCACGGTGTGGTTTTCATCCCGCCGGAGCTCTTACAGAAACATTACCGTGGTCTTTTGCACATTTACCAGGGTAAGACTCATTAGCGTAGCTCATTTACAACAGTGCTGTACTTTATCATAAGGAAAATATCATATTTTTCCTATATTCACTATACACTGGTTTGGTTTAACTTAAAAAAGTCAGTAACCTGGTTGCCTTAAAATTTTGTGTTTATTGAACTTAAAAATGTGAGTTGATACAATGAAGGAAATGTGTTTAATAAATAGAAACTCAAAATATTATTGTATCTGAACCACATAAAACATTTGATAAATCATGAAAATAGCACAATTTGGCTCCGTCATCACAAATAAAACACACACAATTACCCAATATGCTTACACAATCTGATAATAATATTTTAATAAAGGTTGTCGAATCTCAGAAAATGTTCATTGTTTTAACTCAAAATTTTAAGGCAACCAGGAAACTTATTTTCTAAATAATTTTTTACAGTGTAGTGAATGGCCAAAAATATGATATTTTCCTTATAAAATTTTATAATATTTTATACAATATTATAATATTATGTTTGTGGAGTTTTGGAGTGTAATGGTAATGTTTTATTTTTTAATGCACTGTAAAAAAATTGAGAGAAAAAAGTTTCCTGGTTACCTTAAAATTTTGAGTTCATTGAAATTAAAATTTTGAGTTAATACGATAATTAATAATAAAAAAAATTATTTTGGCATAATAATTGTTTTTATTGTTTTATTTTGGCTTAATGAATATTTTATTTTATTTTGGCATTTACTTTTAATGAATATTTAATTTAAATTTTATTTTGGCATATTTTATAGTGAATATTTTATTTAAAATTTATTTTGCCATATACTCTTAATTAATATTTTATTTTTTAGCATATACTTTAAATTAATATTTTATTACTTTTAATGAATATTTAATTTTATTATATTATTATTTTAGCATATATAATTTTATGCATATGCCATGAAAATATTGTGGGTTAAATTAGTATACTGCCCTTTTCTTTAAAGCCCCCTATATGAATATGACAGTATATGAATATGGTAATCTTTCCTTAGCATATTATATATCAACGCACTGTGGTTGTGTCCCATACACTCTTACTGAAGTCTCTCTGAAGCTGAAGGGGATCTTCAGGAACGTTTACACACTCTCAGAAAAAAAGGTACACTGCTGTCGCGGTACCCTAAGGTACAAACCCGCAAAGGTAATTCGCACTCTTAGAGTACTGATATGTACCATTTAGGGGTTACTTTTGTACCTTAGGGTACCGTCCCAGTGACAGCAGTGTACCTTTTTTCTGAGAGTGCAGGCTTCCCATTAGTCCCAGTGTCTTTCCCAGCGATGTCATTTCCTGGAAGCAGCGAAGCGTGAAACAAGCCTTTACTGCTCTGGTTAAAACACACCCGCCTTAACCAGATCAAACCAGCCGAGAGGAAGAGTTTGTGTATGTGCGTGTGTGCGTGTGTGAGTGTGTGTCCCAAATCTTCCCTCAGTCTGACCAGCTGTCCGGAACCAACCCTATAACTCCATTCATCGTCCCAGCACTTCACACACACACACACACACACACACACACACACACACACACATATTCTGTTATTCTCCCACCGGAACTCAAACCACTGTCAGAATTAGGGCTGTGAATCTTTGGGTAGGTAGCGAATCGACTCGACTCACGATTCGTAGGTTTTCGATTCGATTTGAGATGATTCACATTGAAATTTCTCACTAACGGTGTGTGTGCATGTTTGGTTTGTACAGTATAAAAACCATTACGCCTATGGAATGTCTTTTCACAAAAACAAACGTGTGTGTGTGTGTGCGTGTGTGTCCAGCTCTCTCCGGCGGCCTGCAGGGTCAGAGCACCTCGTCTGTGAGCTCCGAGATCAAATCTGAGGATGAAGGAGACGAGAATCTACAGGACAGCAAATCTCTGGACGCCAAGAGCAAGGAGGAGCTGGACAAGGATCTGAAAGCTTTAGAGAGGTCAAGATCTAGGTAAACTGTACCGCGAGCCTCGCTTCATTCAAACGCCAGCTGGACTTTGATGAAGTGACGCGTGTTCTGAGAGGCAGCTAAACACACGGATGACAAACCCAACCAGATCCAGAGAAAACACACACACACACACACACAGATGACAAACCCAACCAGATCCAGAGAAAACACACACACACACACACACACACAGACACACACAGATGACAAACCCAACCAGATCCAGAGAAAAAACACACACACAGATGACAAACCCTACCAGATCCAGAGAAAACACACACACACACACACACACAGATGACAAACCCAACCAGATCCAGAGAAAACACACACACACACACACACACACAGATGACAAACCCAACCAGATCCAGAGAAAAAACACACACACAGATGACAAACCCTACCAGATCCAGAGAAAACACACACACACACACACACACACAGATGACAAACCACAACCAGATCCAGAGAAAACACACACACACACACACACACACACACAGATGACAAACCCTACCAGATCCAGAGAAAACACACACACACACACACAGATGACAAACCCAACCAGATCCAGAGAAAACACACACACACACACACGGATGATAAACCCAACCAGATCCAGAGAAAACACACACACACACACACACAGATGACAAACCCTACCAGATCCAGAAAAAACACACACACACACACACACACACAGATGATAAACCCAACCAGATCCAGAGAAAACACACACACACACACACACACACACACACACACACACACACACAGATGACAAACCCTACCAGATCCAGAGAAAACACACACACACACACACAGATGACAAACCCAACCAGATCCAGAGAAAACACAAACACACACACACACACGGATGATAAACCCAACCAGATCCAGAGAAAACACACACACACACACACAGATGACAAACTCAACCAGATCCAGAAAAAACACACACACACAAACACACGCACACAAACGGATGACAAACCCAACCAGATCCAGAGAAAACACACACACACACACACAGATGACAAGCCAACCAGATCCAGAGAAAACACACACACACACACAGATGACAAACCCATCCAGATCCAGAGAAAACACACACTCGCACACGCACACACTCACATGGTCATACACACACACACACACACACAAACACTCACATGCACACACACACTCGCTCACACACACACACGCATTCGCACACACACACACACACACACACACACACACACACACTTGCGCACACACACACACACTCACACGCATCCACGTACTCGCGCTCACACACACACACACACTCGCATGCACAGACTCACACACGCACTTGCACACTCGCACACACACACACTCGCACGTACAGACTCACACACGCACTCGCACACACAAACACACTCGCACGCACAGACTCACACACGCACTTGCACACTCACAGACACACAGAGAGAGATCGTAAGCATCGGCTGCTCTTCAGTCGTTTGTCTCCAGTCGTCCGTCAGACTCAGACTCATCTGGTTTGTTGAGCATCTCGTCCGGTCTTGAGCCGGTTTTTAGCTGTTTCTCATCTCACATGAGAGTAGGGCCCGTCCTGGATCCCAAATTCATCCCAGCATTCCCAGACATTCCCAGGATAAACGCCGGACAGGCTTTATAGGTTTCCACCTGGAATGACCAATTCGACTCATTCGACTCAAATTTCAAGAGGCGATCTTTGTGGCTTGATTTCTGTGATTTCTGTGATTTCTGATGTTTAATGTTTGGTGTAAATCTGAAGAGTGGTTTAAGATAACAGCAGCTGATCTTATAGCATTTAATCTTGCGCTTTATGCTCCGTTTGTAGCTATTACAGCTTTTTATATACACTCAAAAAATGAACTTATACTGTTGTTAGTTGCACTTAAATCACACACTGTACAAAAATATTGTTGGTTTAACTTTAAAAAGTCAGTAACCTGGTTGCCTTAAAATTTTGAGTTTATTGAAATTAAACATTTGAGTTGATACAATGAAGGAAATTAGTTTAATAAATAGAAACTCCAAATATTATTGTATCTGAACCACATAAAAAATTTGATAAATCATGAAAATAGCACAATTTGGCTCCGTCATCACAAATAAAACACACACTATTACCCAATATGCTTACACAATCTGATAATAATATTTTAATAAAGGTTATCGATTATCCAAAAATGTTCATTGTATTTTAGGTTTATGTATTTCATTCTTAGCATGTAATTACTTAATTCTGTTAAGTTATATTTAATTTATGTTTTGAAGTTATGCTAACTTATTCACAAAAAAGTTCCATTTAATCAAAATATATTACTTAAAATAACTCAAAAGGAAGACCATGCTACATCAACTTTAATTAAAGGGGGGGTGAAACACTCAGTCAATCTCATGTCAATCTTGAGTACCTCTAGAGTAGTATTGCATCCTTCATATCTCCGAAAAGTCTTTAGTTTTATTATATTTATAAAAGAAATATGGGCTGTACCGAGTCTTTCCGGAAAAAACCGAGCGCCTGGAGGCGTATCGTGTGGGCGGAGCTAAAGAATGACGAGCGCAAAGCGGTGACGTCCTCAAGCGTGGAGAAACCCATGGCTATCGAGCTCAGCTAATGCAGATATGATCCAGAATCAGATCCGGAGGCTGAAATAAATTGAACAGGAGAAACAGCAGCAGCAGGACGTCCGTCTCTGTGGTATGGACTGTATTTAGTGGCCTGTCAACATTTGTGTGTGTTTACTCGCAGTTTATGAGGACATGATTCGGTTTATGGACTATTGTATGAGACTAAACCTTAGCAGTAGCAAGCAAAACGGTTTTGCACGTCAGACTAGTGTAACGTTATACAGAGAACAGCAATGGAGTCCGTTAGCGCATTTGAATGACGAAGCACGCGATCGTGTCGTTTACTGATGTTTACTCACGCGACGATAGCCGACAGCACAGACATCTGAAGCAGTTTAACTCACCGGCTGCTTCCAAAGCAGGACCGAACCTTTATCGCTGGGACCGCTCCGTCAGAAACACACTTCTTTGGTATGATTTGGTGAAGTCCTGTGACAGCAGTGACTGTAGAGATCCACTTTGAGACGCGACTGAAGCGATGTTGTGAAGCTTCTCGTCATTTCTGCGTTCAAATCGGTTCAAATGCAGCGCTGCCTTACGGGAATGCTGTGCTGAAGCGTTGAAGTCGCTCGACGTCACCCATAGGAATAAAGTGGAGCGCGGCGCGGACTATAACGACGACTGGATCTGCACCTGAGAGAGTGTTTATGGGCGTGCATTTCCTCTCTCGCTCTAGTCACACGCGCGCTCACCCTACCGGGAGAAGAGCCCGTACGGCCCATACAAGGACCTTCCGCTCGGTTCACATCAAGCCGAGCCATACTCGAAAAAAACTCTCCGAAACTTGTGAAAAACCGGAAGGAGTATTTTTAACACAGAAATACTCCATCAAACGTCCAACATTAGTTTTTGAAACTTTGTCCATGTTTAGGATGGGAATCCACGTCTTTAACAGTGTAAAAAGCTCAGTATGCATGAAACAGCATTCCCCCCCCCCCCCCCCCCCCCCCCCCCTTTAATTGAGTTAGTAGAACTTTTTCTAAAACCTTGAGGATACACTACTTACTCTATTTAATTAATTTGAACGTTCGGGTTTACAGTAAATTGTAAAACTTCCTCAATATAGTTGTGTGGATCATTATTATTAATGTTATCTGTTATTGATATTACTATTGCCGTTAGCACAACTGATCACCATCTTTAGCATCATTATTGTTTTATATAAATATTAGGGCCGGGACTTTAACGCGTTAATTAAGATTAATTAATTACGTGACTTTAACGCGTTAATTAATTACGCAAAAAAAATTTTTTTTTTACCACACTTATTTTTGCACCGCGGAACGTTTTTCATTGAATGAGTTTCGACGGACTGATTATACTGGAACACCAACTAGCGCTCCGGAGTCACGACAACAACAAACCATGTGAACATGAACGAAGCTATGGAACGAAGAAGCTGATGAGACCGCTTTGCTTGGCCCCGTGGATGGGAAATTTTGTTTTAAAAAACGAAAGAATGGAAGCGTCGTCAAGAGCAGGGTTGTGTGCAAGCTAAGTTATACAACAAGGAATTTGCGTATCACCGCAGCACATCGAGCCTCAAATATCACAAAAATGCTTTTGCTAAACTGGCAAACATGCACTGGTCTGCTGGACTGAAATAAATAAACAATATTTTGTTGATTAAGCTTATGTATTCAGTCATTATTCAATGGTATACTAAAAATACATGTGAAAAATTACTTCTCATTGTTCTCAGGTCAAATATTTATATGCAATTAAAATGCGATTAATTAATTACAAAGCCTCTAATTAATTAGATTAATTTTTTTAATCGAGTCGCGGCCCTAATAAATATTGATAATTATTACAAATGATCATCATTATTGACATACATGCTATTACTATTTAAATACTTCTACTATTATTTGTCAGTTCTGCTTATTTTTGTTTTATTGTTGTTACTATTACTGCCGTTTCATTTATCTTTTTGGTTCTTTTGTTTGTTTTTGTTGTTGTGTTCTGTGTTTACTCTTGTAAGTTTTGCACTCCTAAAAAAAAAAAGACTTGTGTGGAACCACTTGACGCTGCTTTTTGTAAGTCAATTCACCAAATGAGTTATTGGAGTGCAGGATTGTCATGTGTGTAATGTCCAGAGAAGTACTGTACAGTACGAGTACAGTAGTGAGAAAGCGTCTGTCGTCTTTAACCCGCAGCAACAACGACGACGAGGATCTGACGCCGGAGCAGAAGCTGGAGCGGGAGAAGGAGCGGCGGATGGCCAACAACGCCCGTGAGCGGCTGCGCGTGCGGGACATCAACGAGGCCTTCAAAGAGCTGGGCCGCATGGTGCAGCTCCACCTGAAGAGCGACAAACCCCAGACCAAACTCCTCATCCTGCACCAGGCCGTCGCCGTCATCCTGAGCCTGGAGCAGCAGGTCCGAGGTCAGTGGCCCACACACACACACACACACACACACACAGCATCACAAATTCACACCACATCACACACACAAACACCGCATCACACATACTCACACACACCGCATCACACACACAAACACCGCATCACACACACACACACACACACTGCATCACACATTCACACTGCATTACACACACACCGCATCACACATACTCACACACACCGCATCACGCACACTCACACACACCGCATCACGCACACTGCATCACACACACAGAGACACACACCGCATCACACACACACACACAGCATCACAAATTCACACCGCATCAGACATACACACACCGCATCACACACACAGAGACACACACCGCATCACACACACACACACCGCATCACACACACACTCACCACATCACACACACGAACACACACACACACCGCATCACACACACTCACACACCGCATCACACACATACACACACACACCGCATCTCACACAGACCGCATCACACACACACTCACACAAACCGCATCACACACCGCATCACACTCACAAACTGCATCACACACACTCACAAACCGCATCACACACACTCACACACCGCATCACACACACCGCATCACACACTCACAAACACCGCATCACAAACACTCACACACACCGCATCACACACACTAACTCACACACCGCATCACACACTCACACACACCGCATCACACACACTAACTCACACACCGCATCACACACTCACACACACCGCATCACACACACTAACTCACACACCGCATCACACACACACACACACCGCATTACACACACTCACTCACACACACCGCATCACACACACACCGAATCACACATATTCACACCGCATTACACACACACTCACCGCATCACACACACACAGACACACAACGCATCACATACACACACACCGCATTGCACACACACTCACCACATCACACACACGAACACACACACACACCGCATCACACACACTCACACACCGCATCACACACACACACACCGCATCACACACACTCACACACCGCATCACACACACACACACCGCATCACACACACACACACCGCATCACACACTCACACACACCGCATTACACACACTCACTCACACACACACCGCATCACACACACACCGAATCACACATATTCACACCGCATTACACACACACTCACCGCATCACACACATGTACACACACACACCGCATCCCACAATCACACACTCACACCGCATCACACGCACTCACACCCCATCACACACTTACACACTCACCGCATCCCACACACCGCATCACACACACTCACACCGCATTACACACTCACACTGCATCACACACACTCACACCGCATCCAACACACTCACACCGCATCACACACACTCATTATATATATATATATACTAATTTATAATTAATGTCAAAATAATTTTTATATTTAAAATTATTTACAATAATAGTACAAATATTCTTTTTTATTTATATTTAATAATAAAATTGTATTATATTAAATGTATATGTAATTTATTATTATTTTTCAATTATTGTAGAAATATTAAAAAGTCTTTTACACTATAAAAAAATATTCTTCAAAGTTCTAAACTAAACGAATTATTTGCAATTTAGTGTGTTGTCATGTGTGTGTAATCATTAGTTTGAAAGTAAATGTGTGTGTATAGTCAAGTTGTGTTGATGAGAAGCCTCTGTCTGGCCGTCATGACACATGTTGACCGCAGTGTGTGTGTGTGTGTGTGTTCCTGTTCCAGAGCGCAATCTCAATCCAAAGGCGGCGTGTCTGAAGAGACGAGAAGAGGAGAAGGGCTCGTCGGACGGCCCTGCTCTCTCATTGGCCGGTTCCCACCACGGCATGGGCGAGGCGTCCAATCCCATGGGACAAATGTAAAGAGCCACACCCCCCCGTAAATGGTCAGAATATTTCACTCTACACTAATCTGCTGTTGTACATGTCCCATGATGTGCCTTTAACCCAAACCAAAATCCCCAATTCGGCTCCAATAAACACCACTAATGCAATCACTGCTTTTGTCTCAAACTTTGGCACGATTAATCTTGATTATTGGGCAGAGTGATGCAGAACGTTTGGATTGGTCTCATGCCACTTTAACTCAACCGACTGGTTCTCTGTAGTGGCAACAAAACAAACCTCAATAACCTCTAAAAGTGTAACAATGGGCGCATTTAAACAACAGATTGGCCGTATGTGTGGGTTATAACGTGTACATATAGATTTTGATTTCAAACTATATATATATATATTATACTAAATATGATTAATTCACAATATATTCGATTGATAAAGCTAAAGGAAGACGTGTGTACACAATGCACATTTGAACATTGAAAGGTACATGTACACAATATCACTGACCATTTCATTCAGACGTTTATGATGTGTTTTATTCATGTGTGTATGTGTGTTTGTGTGTGTGGGAGCATGTTTTTGTGACATATGAGGACTCAAATGTGTATAATGGCATGGGTATGACACAGGTATTACAGGAGAGGGTGAAATATGAGGACATTACCCATGGCCCCACTTTACAAAAGGCTTATAAATCACACAGGAGGAGTCTGTGTGTGTGTGTGTGTGTGTGTGTGTGTGTGTGTGTGTGTGTGTGTGTGTGTGTGTGTGTGTGTGTGTGTGTGTGTGTGTGTGTGTGTGTGTGTGTGTGTGTGTTGGGTAGGTTTAGGGGCTGGCTGTGTGTGTGTGTGTGTGTGTGTGTGTGTGTGTGTGTGTGTGTGTGTGTGTGTGTGTGTGTGTGTGTGTGTGTGTGTGTGATGGGCAGGTTTAGGGGCAGTGTAAGGGGATAGAAAATACGGTTTGTACAGTATAAAAACCATTACGCCTATGGAATGTCCCCATATGTCACAAAAACAAACGTGTGTCTGTGTGTGTGTGCTCAAAGAGAGCAATGTTCACATGGCATTATGGGTGTGAACGGATTCCAAAGGTTCAGGTTTCTCGTGTAAATGACTGTAATGAGCCGTTAATGAGTTTACAACTTATAATTAAGGTGCAAATTAAACCCGGTTCATTCATCTCCTCATTTGCATATCCACAAACATTCTTCAGATATTTTTAAAAATCGCTATTTTTGTGACGCATATTGAATGAAAGGTAGAAGAAAGATCTGTTTGTGAATCTGTCATGTACTGTAATATCCCATCATTTAAAGCTGTTCGGACGAATCACACGGAAACTGATATGAAATAATGCACTCATATTGTAAATTTCACTATTCATTTCTAAGAAATGGCGAGTAAAACTCAATTAAATGTGAAATGTGGAAGTAGAACGACTGAATTTGTGTTACAGTAGTGGCCAGAAGTGATGGAAATCTTCAGCCTTTATTCAAATACTACAAAACAAAATATGTAATGATATTTTCTCCTCTCTATGAACCAATGAAATTGTAAAAATTATATATATACAGTATATATATATTAATACATATATTACTGGTTATATCACTGGTATTTTATCTGAAAAAAATATTTGGCAGAAAAAGGCAAACTAGAGCTGCAGGTTTTATGCAAAAAAATAAGTGCATAGAAAAACAAAATATCTATATATATTGTTATATTATTAAATATAAACTATATTAAATATTATTGTAAATGATTTTGTATAATAAAAATATTTTGACATTAATTCTAAACATAGACATTATTATAAATAATTACTATATTCTTATTTAAAAAATATTGTTTTAGTGTAAAAGACCTTTAGTCTCTCTCTCTCTCCCTCTCTCTCTCTCTCTCTAATATTATTATTAAATATAAACAATATACAATGTTTATTTGCTTAAATAATATTAGACATAAATATTATTTTGACATCAATTATGATAAATAATTACTATTATTTGTATTGATTTTTATTATTTTTCAGTAATTACTATTATTTTATTTGTTATTATTAATATTTATAATACAAATAACAACACTGGTTAAGGTATTTTATTTAAAAAAAAATGATTTGGCAAACTACAGCTGCAGGTTTTAAGAAGTGCAAAGAACAAGAAAAGGATGACAGGAAAAAGACTAGAACATAACATTAATTTTTCCTTTCATATTTCAATGGTTTTATTGAACTTGTAAGATCAATAAAAATCCCTTTAGGCCACGACTGTACTTCATTAATCTTTGTTTTATTTAAATCTATGAAAAATCCTTTTTGACACGGTTCCGACAGTTCATATTTTACTCCAAAATCAAGAGAAAAACAGAACAAAGAAATTATAAATATATTTATAAATTGTATTTTTTAAATTGAAAATATATCAAAAATGTATTATTATTATTAGTAGTAGTAATATGCATTGATAAGGACTTTATTTGGACAACTTTAAAGGAGTTTTTTTTTTTTTTTTCAGAAATATTGTCCTATCATAACAAATCATACATCAATGGAAAGATTATTTATTCTGATGATGTATAATCTCAATTTCAAAAAATTTTTACCCTTATGACTGCATTGTAAAAAAAAAGAGGCAAATTTTGAACTTTTGCAGTATAATCGACTTGGATGTTTAAGTTATTTCAATTTGAATGATGTTAAACTGACTTTAAAAAATGAGTTACATCTTATAACTAATAAAAAAGCGTTTAACATTTCTTAACTTATTTCGATGAGTTAAAACAATGCAAAAAAATATGTTGTCATAACTTATTGAACATCATTTTTTACAGTGTGGCTTTGGGGTCCAGGGTCACACGTAGGCCTATTAAACCCTAAATAATAATATACCGTTGTTTAAAACTAGGGCTGTGCGATGTTGAAGAAAAATGCGATATCTTGTTAAATAATGCGATATTCGATATGCGATATAATGTTGCAATTAGTGTGTAAAATCAATTTAAATTATATTAAAACAATTGTTTAAAAACTGCGAATGAAACCATTTGCGTTTCACATTCTTTCTGGGATAAGAAAGCATCGCTACAACTTCTGAAAGTGACCAGCAGGGTTGTAGAAAAAATTAGTGTCACAAATTGTCCACGTTTCGGTGCGTGTGTGTCAAACAGCGCGAGACTGCAAATTATTGCGTTTAATAACTCTTTTTAACGTCAAGCAAGTCACATGAGTAACAGTAATGTGCCCAGTCTATTCTCTGCCCTATGTGTGACCTAAAACTTACACTTTTCACAATGTTGAAGTAGCCTATTAAAAATCATTCAGATATTGCGAGCCATTGCGATATGCATATTGCGATATGTACATTTGCGATATTTCGATATATTGCACAGCCCTATTTAAAACCCTATCTTTAAATTGTCCAATCTGTAGTTTGATTTGATGCGTCGCTAAAAAGAGATTGACTTTTTTATACTTTAACCTAAAATCAACACAACTTTACTACTTTACAACTTTACTTTTATAATAACAGTATTTACTGTGACATTTTCTTGTATTTTGCTGATTTTATTACAAGAAATCATTGTGTCCAATCATTTTCAATTAATGAGAATATTACTTTTATTCATGTTTTTTGCATGACAGTAATTTCCCCTCCTATTACACAATCAATGAATAAGAGGGAAAATCTACGGAGCCCCTAAAGGGTCACATGGCGATATAAAAAAAAATGAAATGCTAATGTTTTCAGAGGACGTAACACATTGAAATACCTCCCATCTCATCTTCACTTTCCCAGTGTGTCCACGATCCTTTACTATATGAATACCTAAATAATAATAATTATACATTTTATTTGTATTGCACTTGTAACAAATCTCAAAGTGCTACAGTTAAGGTAATTTAAAAATGGGAAAAATACAAATAGATTAAATAGCTAAAAGACATAAGCTCTCCCAAAAAGAAAAGTTTTTAGTCCTTTTTTAAAAGTCTCAAGAGTCATCATATATGTAGGCTTGACTTCCCTCTTTCTGTCTGTCCGTCTTTCAGGTCAAAGCTGCCAGAATTCATCAAAATGATGAGCGATCACTTCCTTTGACAGCGTTATTTCTGCCCCTGAACGTCAGTCAAACAATCAACGAATCAATCAAACTTCCATCTGACCGACCAACTTCTATGTGTTCCTGTTCCTGACTGCGTCACGCCATCTGTGAGGAGATATATATCTATATATATATATATATACTGTAAATTACGGAAACGCATCGGGATGGCTGTCCGTATCTTCCTCCGAGCATTCCCTGTTCAAAAAGAAGACGTTTTTATGTGCACACACACACACACACACTCACTCACACACAAGATTTGAAAGGTGCAGACAGACAGATGGAGGATTCTTCAAACATATCATGAAGTTGTACAGACGTTTGGAGGTGTCGAGACCAGCCCTCTGATTTCAATGGCAATCCTGTCCACACTGTGGAACTTTTGTAGCTGTGCCTCACCGAACTCCTCGCGGAAGAATAGACATCTGAAAATCCCAATCAGAATCTGGGGACGAGAGGGGCTGTCAATCAAACGCACGACGGAATTAGGCTGTAGAATTTCACAAAACCGTTCGCAATAATGTCGTTTTAGTTCCTTTTCCAAAAGCTGACATGGACGTCGAGCTGTTTCAAAGCCAGCAGAGCCCCGACAGAGGAGCGGTTTTCCCAACGCCTGACTGTCAGCGAACCTCGCCGGCCGCTTTGGAGGTCAAGAGCAGACGCGCTTTATTAGCCGCGGCTGGTCAGTTCTCTCCGTTTGTTTCGCCATTTCCTCTCCTCAAGCCCTCCCGGACCCCGAAGATGCAATTTTAACATGACTAAACTTCAACCGATGTGCCTTTTAGAGCTCATATCATCACACAACTGGAGGAGAACATTATCAGAACTTTCTAGGATGCAAGCTTAGGAAAACGTTAGTCATTAGGTCTATGCAGTCAGGTTTTTTACGGCCTGGGATTTAAAAAAAAAAAACAAGTAAAAAGGTAAAAAAAGTATTTTTTTGGATAAACTGTATTTAATGTACTGTATGGCTATATGTAATTAGAAGGTGTGTCCACCCCCTCGTGGCTCCACCCACAGCCCCGCCCACCTGTCACGTCGTTCTTGAGCATTGTATTATAGATATCGGCTTTTATGAATACTGGCTTGTTGTTGAGCCGCTGTAGTCCTCAGTACAAATGTGTGGTTGTACGTGTAAAATGGCTTTTCTCTTTTTTTATCTCTCTATTCTTTGTCTGTACTGGTTTCTCTGTCAAAAAAGGAAGAAAAAAAATACGATTACGAAGCCGCGGGCGATCTTTTGAGGATCGGCGGTGGTTTTATCAATCAACGGGAGGCACTGAAAGTGGACAAAAAAGTCTATTAGAAAATCGCTATATATAAATGTAGAAATATATACAGTATATAAACAAAGGAGAGTCCGACGGAAAGGAGAGTTCACGAGAGGGATTGATGTTTCTTTCTTTCTGGAGACGTCCCGAGAGACGTGACTCTTTTTTTCTTAATCGTAACGGGACCGAAGTGTCGGCAAGGGAAACACGGACATTTGTAAATTGTATGCAACAAATGCAAACTTACCATTATTTTGAAATCGTGTATGTAAAAGTTATATTTTTACATGTAGGCTGTTGTTATTTTGTGTTTAGAAATGCGTTGTATCAGTTTCTTCCTCTTTTTTTTTTTTGGTTTTGAGAAAAAAAATTCATTGTGTGTTGAAACGTGTCACATTGAAAATGTAGTGAGAACAAAAGCAAAAAAAAAATAATGTTTATATTTCTGGGAACATTTTTCTTTTGTAAAGGTGGGTGGTGGGGGTCGGGAATCAAAGCTATATGATAATTCTCTCATCCTCATTGTCATTTTTTTTTAATTGAGTATTTTCTGTGTAAATAGAAGTCACGAGCAGGGCCGTTCCCTGCCGTTGATCATGTGGCCTGGTCAAGACGTGATTGATTAGCGTTTAAAGTCTGTCAACAATCAGACCTTAATTTCCCTTATCACTTTTTGTAAAGAGACTCGTGACACATCTCTGAAAGAATTGACTCGACTCGACTTTGAAACGACGACTCGGATGTGCTGCGCATTTCGCCACCCGCCCTCACACTCGAATTTAAGATTGATGTCTGTGAATTGCGTATAAAATTTCCATGCACTTGGATTATGCCTTCTTTAACAAACTAATAAACTTCATGCAATGCATATTTGTCTGTCAAACATGAATGAAACAAGTCAGATCTCTGTAATAATACTAATAATCTGATGCGTTTTAAATGCAATGTTTATATTTTTATCATCAATAAAACATTTTTTTCTATTTAAAACTTTTTAACTAACTGCATATCGCTTATTCCACAATTAGCCATATATATATATATATATATATATATATATATATATATATATATATATATATATATATATATATATATATATATAGGGGGTTTGTGTGGAATTCAGAACCCTTGTTATTAGCGACACCGGTGGCCGTTAAGTGAACTGCAGCCTGTAACATTTAGTGTGTTCAAGTCATGTGGTGAAGATCATATTTACGAGTTGAACGCACATGAACGCCACCACAAAGTCATAAATAAATACCAGTGAGAAGTTCTGGATTTTCTTTAAGCCCCAATCTGTACGAGTTGGGGGCGTGTCCGTGAGAAAAATGGCGGACTCAATGGATGCAACGTAGTTGAATATAACGGGTATTTAGCTTTGTTAGCAAGCTAGCATTGTAATATAACAATTAGCCTAATATGTGATGAAACACTTTACAGTGGCTTCATAGATTAATTAAAAATGTAAAAGCTTAAAACTCACCTGATGCGCATTAACAAACCTTGCTGTATTTTCGTGAAATACATTAAAAGAAGGTACACCGCCATCTTGCTACGACCAAAGAGACTTGAACGCACATGATGTCGTAAACACGGCTTCTCACCTCGTAAATAAAAACATCCCAGAAGGACTTGAACGCACAAATTACTACCTACGCACCTCCCCAAACCGATGAGGAATTTATACTTGACACACTCGCCGTTGTACCATTCTTTGATACAACAGGGGGTGACTCGGAATAATTGTCCTCTAAACCATCAAGAATCAGCATTGAGAAAATGTAATGCGCATGTGCAACTTACATGTACAAGCATTACAAAAATCTGGTGGCCTAATTATTCTTCTGATGACCCGCATATGCATTAGTGAAGTATTTCGTTATTTTTTACGCGCGCACCTTCGCCCTCATGCCGACGCGGCGAGTTTACATAAAAGAGACTGAATGTGATTTAAGACCCCGATACAGTACTCACTGAGAAGTTCTTTAAAAAAGGGTGTTACTTTTGCAGCGAAACGGTAAACGAACATTAGAACAAGAGCTGCTGGGAGCGACGTTATGATTCTGTAAAGGTCCCGCGCGCTTTTCCCTCAATACAAAACACAAACACAAGACATAAAATGGCCGCGGTGAGAACAAATCATAACGACGTGCACGAGCTCTGCAACTCACCGGCATCACGACGAAATCTGCAGATGAGGTAAATCACACTGTTATTATAGTTTGATCATGTTTTGCGACTATAGATAGACTATATTGATCTTAGGCTACTATAGTTTGAATAACACATTGATATTACAGTAGCCTATAGGATAGTTACTTCGGCATTATCTTATAATTATGATTAGAAAGCGCGCTTAACGGTAACATTTTTTACATTTTCCCAACAAAAACGTCCCGACTTATTCTAAAAAAAAAAAAATCGATTTACGTGCTTGCACAGGCAACTTAGAAAGTCAAGGAAGAGTGCGTTTTTTGATTGTTTACCCGCAAGCGGTTCACACAATGGCTATAAAAAGTGATTAAAACATTAAACTATTTCATACGATCCATTTATAATACATTTTGTTTTCACAACGAGTAGATCCTGATTCTAAGCATTTAGAAAATAGCTATTAAACTATGCCATGAGTGCAGAAATCAGGTAGCCTATGACTGAAAAATATGCATTGCTTTAAGTTTATTTTAATTTTGTTAAAACTGTGTAATCTAAATGCATGGAAAATTTACATTCAATCCAAATACATAAATATTAAATATTATGCCTCGCAACATGCACAACTGTCAGTTTTTCTACTTCATTTGCAGGTTCAAAAAGACACTCCACCAAAAGCCTAGTATTGAAACGTGTGGTACATCTGTACTTTTGCATTGCTTCAGACATGCTAGTGTTCTCGTCCTTCAGTAAATTTTGAACATCTGAAGTTGTATTTTGCCAGTGCTAAAGATGTTTGACTAATTTCCTTGTGCCACATCATGTTGTTGTAGCCAATTGAATTGCTATGATTGCAGTGGAAAAGATGATGTTTTCCTCTTGGTTGTTCATAATGTACATACTTGTTCTTGCTTTTATGAACTGAATTTTTTTTGTTTTTTAGTCAAATGCAGAACTGAACTGTAAGCGATCTTTTCCATCCTCAGAAAGCAACCCTGGGCAGTGTCATCTCTGTTTAAGTGCTCCTCACATGGAGGATTGTGAGATAAAGATTATTTGACGCAAACAGCAACGTACAACTGGTCTATGCTGATTTCTCAATGCGTTGATCGACGTTTTGTGTCATTGGGGGGGATGCGTTTTCTTTCTGTCACTTGAGTGTGATTTCAATAAAGAGAGTCGCTTAAATCATCCTCTATCCACTGCCAGATGAAGCTCAATCACACACAAACCAACAATGAAGGGTTGCACTGCATAAAATCAGTGTGTCTGTCATGTTTGACCTACCTGTCCAATGGAAAATAGTGGAAACTTGTTCGAAAACAGTCATCATTTGTGTCTATGTCACGCTTCACCTTTAAAACGAGATGCATTTACTTGATAATCAAAATTGCATAACATATTAGGACTTGGTTTAAGACAACAAACTGAATAGTTTTCTTATTATTTGCAAAACAAATGCAAAAAACTTAATTCAAGGGATATTCTCTGAAAACAGGTCTTCTGAATATGCAAACCCTTGTCTTCCCGTATGAGTTTTTTTCTTTGTCTTTTTTCTGGACGGTTGACTTTTCACATCATTTAAGGTGAGAAAAATATGGAATGAGGTAAAAGAAAAAGTCAAAACAAGATGATAAATGTAATCCCAGATTTAACCGTTTCATAATTGTGAGCATGTCCAAGCACAGCACAGCCAGACAGGAGGAATTAAATATCAACAAATCACACCGAATAAGCCCAGCCGGTTTCCCCGTTCTGTGTGTTTCTTTGCCGTCGAGCCTGTGCAGTGGTTTAACATGTTTATAGACGTAATGGTGAGCATTTATGAACCGTGGCCTTTTTTATTCTTGTTACTTGTGAACTAAGTGAAGAATCGTGACCATCAGAGAATCGCCGTGTTCCAGTGCCTGGATTTTTGTTATAAAGCTTCTTTTGTCTAGTGCATTTTTGCTATGAAATCGACGAGTGCAGCCTATTCTAAAGAAAAAAATATAAAGTACGTTTCAAATCGGAACTATATTTGGCGTATATTTTACAGTTTGCGACCCTTTTGTACCAGTGATGTTGACAAATTGAGAGAAATCTACTCAAATGGCGCACACGTCTAAATCAAGATTTTGTAGATTTTTTTGGAGTCATTCAGAGTAAACGTTTACTTTATTTTGCTATTTAAAGTGTTGATTGCGAGACAAAGGATGAGTTGATGTGTTTGACGAGAGAAACGTGTCGTCCGGCCAGAAGCAGTGATTCAGAACTCAAACTAAAGGCCTGTTCACACCAAGAACGATAACCTATATTAGCATCCACACCATCATTCTGTTTATTATAAGCGTCTCTGTCACTTTAAATGCTTGCACTCATTAAAGTAATATGGATTCTGATTGGCTGTCAATGTTTTTATCGTTCATCAGCTCTGTCGTTATCGTCACAGTATATTTAGATCGAACTATATCGTTATAGTTATCGCTCTTGGTGTGAACATGCCTTTTAACGTCCTGTCTAATGTGTGTTGCAATGTGTGTGTGTGTGTGTGTTTATTCATTTTGATTTTTTTCTGAGATCCTTTTTTTAATTTGTTTTATGTTGTAATTGTTATTTCAGAGCAGGTTTTGTGCAAGAGTGTCGTTTTCTCTAAAGTTCATCCTCCATCTTCACCTGTTTGTTCTCATCCTGTAATGATTTCATGTACACGACCGTCTGTAGCAATAAATGTGCCATTTTTATGACCTACAGCTCTCAGAACTCCTGCTTTGTTTCGTTTGTTTGAAGTAGATTTACAGTATAACAAATGCAGCCAAAACTGGTTTACATTAATTAACCAATGAACTATTGTGATGTAATTTAAATATAAGAATATATACGAATTGCAAACATCTTTTAAAGGTACACTGTCAGAAAAAAAGGTACATTGCTGTCACTGGGGCGGTACCCTAAGGTACAAAACCGAAAAGGTACTAATATGTACCTTTAAGGTTCTACTATGTACCTTTAAGGTACTAATATGTACCTTTTAGAGGTGGGTAAGGTACAAAGATGTACCTTTTCAGTTTTGTACCTTAGGGTACCGCCCCAGTGACAGCACTGTATACCTTTTTTTCTGAGAGTGTATAGTTCACCCAAAAATGAAAATTAGCCCATGATTTACTCTCCCTTGAGCCATCCTAGGTGTGACTTTCTTCTTTCAGACGAACACAGAGTTATATTAAAAAATGTCTTGGCTAATCCAAGCTTCCCAAAATTTGAAGCACAAAAAAGGTGCATCCCTCCATTATAAAAGTGCTCCACACGGCTCTGGGGTGGTTAATAAAGGCCTTCTGAAGCAATGGCTATATTATCTATCTCGTTGGAAAATGGTAATCCTTATTATTCCCTTTTCTATAATAATACGAAGATGTATCGTACAGCTCCCGGTACCCACATACAGCAACAATGATTTTATTCCTCCATTGTTGTTCGGATTTCTGCCTCAACCTTGTAATCACATCCCTACTAGATAGGCCTGTCACTTTTCTTTCGCAAAATATAGTCCCAGAAATAACTGCGATAAACGATATTATTGTCATTTTAAGACTATTTTATGCCACTGAATATATAATCCTAATATAACAGTAGAATAATGCAAGTAGACCTACACACTTTCAAATGACAACCTTTTAAATATTAAAGGGGGGGTGAAACACTCAGTTTCAGTCAGTGTCATGTCAATCTTGAGTACCTACAGAGTAGCATTGCATCCTGCATATCTCCGAAAAGTCTTTATTTTTTTTATAATTATATAAGAAAGATGCGCTGTTCCGAGTCTTTCCGAAAAAAGCCGAGCGGGTGGGGGCGTGTCGTGTGGGCGGAGCTAAATAATGACGTGTGCGCGCCGCTGCTATTGTGTTGAGTCGAGTGCGTCGTAAAGCTGTGTCATCCCTAACAGCGGGAAAAAACTTTATTCAAAATAAAAATATGGCTTTTAATCAGATACAGCCATACATCTATGATCCGGAATCAGACCCAGAGGCTGCAGTTGAACAGGAGCAGCAGCAAAAACGACTAGAGCAGGACGTCTCTATGTGGTACAAGTTATACACTAACTATATAATATGCTGAGCGGCTTGTGTTATTTACATATTTATACTTTTTCGTCGTATTATATCGTCGTATTTTTGTCTTTGAAGGTGTACATGTGGGAAGTGCAGTTGTGCATGTGTGTTTGTGTGTTTACGCGTGGTTTGTGTAGACAGTAAGCGGACTAAAAAAAACACAGACATTTGAAGCAGTCTCACTTACCCTTCTAACGTTGGGACTGCTCCATCCTTCAGCATTAGGCGATTGGGAAAATCCGGCGTCGAGCTGGGCCTTGTTTATGAAACAGTCGGCACCGAAATGCAGCGAACAGATATAAACATTCGCGCAACTCAGTTGCTGATCCGGAAAAGCAAATTACATCCACTGTTGCCTTAACGCGGGGTTTTGGGGAATCTGTGCAGGACTGTCTTGGTCTGGCAACCAAAAATGCACTTTTTTGGTGACATTGTTATGTGCACATAACCTGTCCAGCATCCTACAAGCCAGCGCTTTGATGGGCGTAGCCTGTTGCTTTCGCTCTCTCTCTCTCTCTCTCTCTCTCTCTCTCTCTCTCTCTCACGCGCTTCCGGTAGAATTGTCCGTAAGGCCCATACAAGGAAATTCCGCCCCCATTAACGTCAAAGGGGACGCATGATCTCAAAAAACTTGCCGAAACTTATGACTAACCGGAAGTAGTATTTTTGACAAAGAAATACTCCCATCAAACGTCCACCTTAACTTTTGAAACTTTGTCTATGTTTAGGATGGGAATCAAGTCTTTAACAGTGTAAAAAGATCAGTATGCATGAAACAGCATTTCACCCCCCCCCTTTAAGATCATCTTAAATTAAGGGTAAAAAATATATTATCCTAAATAAAATAAAATAAACATTAAATAAATAGTAAATAAACATTTTCCCTTGTGAAACGGCTTTAACACTCGTATGTGCTCCGGAACGGGGGATTGTGACTTTGAAATCGAGTCCTGTTGGGATTATTCTTCCAAACTGTCAGTAGTTGTCAGGAAAAGACTTTAACGCCTCAAACGGCGCCTTTTTTTCACCTGTCGATAACCGCTCTGTGTGTGAAGGAACTGCCCAAGAACCACTTTTGCCTGAATCACAGAAAACATACAAGATGACGCACAATCCAGTAAAATGTTGGAGACATTCATTATCATGTAAACATAATGGGCGATATATTGCATCTAGGGGTGGGCGATATCTCGATATTTAAAATATATCGAGATATTTTTTCAGCTCGATATGGATTTGGACATATCGTATATATCGATATATTGTTTATATTAAATTCTGATTCCGCCACTTTGCTTGTTTGCCTTCTCTGTGTTGTGCTCGCGGAGCCTCGCGCGCCTCCCGCCTCTTGCTTTGTTCCCCCTCCCCTCGCGTGTTGTCTCATTGATCACGGCTGCTTCCACAACCAGGTGAGGATTAGTTATCATGTTGACAAGCGCGCACGTTGTTCAGGACTCAGTTTAGAGACCATGTTTTCCTTCTAACACAACTGCTTGCTAAAATTCATAAAGAAATATTAATGTTCATCATAGTTCAAATCGCATGTTTCACCCACAGTCAGGTGAATGACACTATTGGTGCGAGACGCGGTCGCAATCATGCCAGTTTATGATCTGTGTCTAACTGATCGCATAGTTTTCGGTTAAAATGTCAAAATGATCGCATATCATTTGAAAACATTTAAAAAGTATTGCAATATCATTACTATTATTATTTTGTCAGCTTTATCACGGGATTATGATGAATAGGTCTAATCACGTTTTAACCAAGAGGGAAAAACGCGACATCCCGGGTGTCCTGAGACACGCGGTGCTCTTCTGTAAGTTACTGTATCATATTATCATATAGCCTACCTTCTGACATTCACATTTCATTCTGTAACTGGAAAAGAAGTGAAATTCAGCTCATGTGTAGCCTACATGATCTGCATGATGAGTTTGAATTTTGTCAAACTCATGACAAACATCACTGTTTGAATTTTGATACAAATTTAACAGGAAATGGTGTTATGACAAAATCAGTTTATTTATATCTCAGTCATGCCCCCATCTTTCTGCAAAATGCTTACTGTTTACTTTAACTGTAAAAAAGGGAGTCTTTGATTCATCTTTTGAAAGCATGAAATAAATGAAAAGAAGGCAATATTATTTATTTTCTTTTACAGTTAAATTATTATTATTTATGTAATCAGGGAGTTTTTTATTTTTTTTAAATGTCGCAAAAGCACTTGACTACCTCTTTGCACTTCAATTTTAAAAAAAAAGTTTTTGTGGTATTTGGCATATTTGTTTTTGCTGTAGTTTTTAGGGGGTTATTTTTCCTGTAAAGATATCGAGATATATATCGTATATCGAGATATAGCAAAATATATCGAGATATATTTTTTGCTCCATATCGCCCAGCCCTAATTGCATCACAAAAAATAATTGAGGTCATGTACATATATTGCGCGATATATCGAAATATATTGACTATTTCGACAGGCGTACTACTAGAGCAAGCTCCTGATTGGTTAACGTGGCAGGAATATCTGCCGAAGTTCTGATTTTTCAATTTGCCCCACGTCAAACGCCCGAAACACTCAAATTAGACCGCATCATTCACACAGCAGGATGTTTATTTGTGTCTGTAAATCACTTGCCAAAAAACGTGTGGTACATAACATCTGTAATTTTGAATTGCTTCAGACATGCTAGTGTTCTCGTCCTTCAGTAAATTTTGAACATCTGAAGATGAAACGCCCAATTTGCGCCGCATTATTCGCACTGCAGAATGTCTATTCGTGTTTGTTAATCATTGGCGCTTAACGCTTCATGTGGTCTGGTGTGATTGATAAAGTTTTAAATATGGATGTTTTTCTTACAGAAATCCATCGATTAATTTCAGAAGGCCTTTATTAACCCACCGGAACCGTGTAGATTACTTTTATGGATGGATACACTTTTTTAGCCTGGTCTTCCCAGACTCTTGTTGTACATTTCATTTGTACATAAAGTCTGGCCACTCTCTATAGACCCTTTTACTGTTTGTATACAATGATGACGTAGCAACGTATGCGCGCGCATTTTGGCAACAAACTGTGGCGAGAATCAGCAGCATGTCAAGCTACGTGAGCGGATTAAGCAACACAAACCGAGAAAGTTATTTTAAAAAGTTGACTTTATCAAATGGTATTCGGCTACCAGATCCGTGTACTATAGTGGAGTGGATAGAAGACGTTAGCAGATGGCCAGATATAACTTAGTGGTCGGATATATACGTATTAGTTGAGAAACCGAGCGTGTACACCCGAGACAAGCATATAAATCACTAGATGCTTATGATTACGTTGTCTGTGGGCATGTACAGAATGTCCAATACAATTTTCTACATTTATTCTTATTCTTCACACCGACATAATTTTATCCTTTTCCTTACGTTATTGATTCGTGTCGACACTTCTGTTTAAAGTTTAATTTTGTAATGCTATAACGTTAGTACTTTAATAGCAACTATGTTGCTTGCATACATTTCTCAGATGGTTATTTTGCAATTAAACTATTAATAAAATCATTACAAATGAAGTTGATAAGTACTGTGATTATTGATATGATAATCTGGGGGTGGGGGGTACATTATACACACCAGTGGCAGCCAATGTTGGGAGGTTTATCATAAATAATTACGTTTCAAGTGCAGTAAATGTTTTACAAATGATTTTTTTTTTTTATGCGAGCATTTTTATGTCTTCGTTCCAATCAATGCATTTAATCGCCTGCCACAGGTACCGCCGGTTCTTCTGAAACGGCCGTGATCCTGTCGGAATCCTATAAAACTTAAGCCCATTGGTGGAATAGCGATTAGTGCAACCAAAAACGCAACAGCCAGATGCTGGGAATACATTTTGATGCTGGGAAACCGTTTTGATAAACTTTCGGAGTTGCTCTCACGTTAGAACCACTAGGGAACAACACCACTTCCGTTGCCAAAATGCGCGCGCAACTCTTTGATCACGTGGGCTGTAAAAGGGTCTATAGACAAGGGTTTATTTCCACGAAGGCAGGCACTCTGTTGAAGTTTAAAACTTTTGGATTTGCCATAACCAATCGCTAACGTTTGATCGTGACGCATTTCATGCGCCCTTCGCCTGTTTCACACAAATCTGTCAAAATAAATGTGCAGGCCACCTCAGTGATAAAACTATAGAACCTGAAAACCATAAAACCTAAAACTCGTGCATTCGGATTGTGATTTATTCACGGTGGACGGGAGAGTTTTGTGATCAGGAATGCGGCGCTCACGTGGTCCGTAACATGATTGTATGCTGTAAAAAAAAATGTCATATGCTTGGTATGATAATAAATGCTGCTATAAATAACAGACCAATTTAAATGTTTAAGTGCTTTTATTTTAATTTGTTTAAGCGGTGATGAAATATTAATACATATTATTTAATATAAATTAATTAATATTAATTAATAACCTTTCATATATTTTAGATTCATTGCACTCCAACTGAAATATTTCAGGTCTTTTATTGTTTTAATACTGATGATTTTGGCACACAGCTCATGAAAACCCACAATTAATCTAAAAAAATTAGCATATTTCATCCGACCAATAAAAGAAAAGTGTTTTTAATACAAAAAAAGTCAACCTTCAAATAATTATGTTCAGTTATTCACTCAATACTTGGTCGGGAACCCTTTAGCAGAAATGACTGCTTCAGTGCGGCGTGGCATGGAGGCGATCAGCCTGGGGCACTGCTGAGGTGTTCTGGAGGCCCAGGATGCTTCGATAGCGGCCTTAAGCTCATCCAGAGTGTTGGGTCTCGCGTCTCTCAACTTTCTCTTCACAATATCCCACAGATTCTCTCTGGGGTTCAGGTCAGGAGAGTTGGCAGGCCAATTGAGCACAGTAATACCATGGTCAGTAAACCATTTACCAGTGGTTTTGGCACTGTGCGCAGGTGCCAGGTCGTGCTGAAAAACCAAATCATCTTCTCCATAAAGCTTTTCAGCAGATGGAAGCATGAAGTGCTCCAAAATCTCCTGATAGCGAGCTGCATTGACCCTGCCCTTGATAAAACACAGCGGACCAACACCAGCAGCTGACATGGCACCCCAGACCATCACTGACTGTGGGGACTTGACACTGGACTTCAGGCATTTTGGCATTTCCTTCTCCCCAGTCTTCCTCCAGACTCTGGCACCTTGATTTCCGAATGACATGCAAAATGTGCATTCATCCGAAAAAAGTACTTTGGACCACTGAGCAACAGTCCAGTGCTGCTTCTCTGTAGCCCAAAAGTGTCTTGACCTGGGGAATGCGGCACCTGTAGCCCATTTCCTGCTCACGCCTGTGCACGGTGGCTCTGGATGTTTCTACTCCAGACTCAGTCCACTGCTTCCGCTGGTCCCCCAAGGTCTGGAATCGGTCCTTCTCCACAATCTTCCTCAGGGTCCGCTCACCTCTTCTCGTTGTGCAGCGTTTTTTGCCACACTTTTTCCTTCCCACAGACTTCCCACTGAGGTGCGTTGATACAGCACTCTGGGAACAGCCTATTCGTTTTTTAGATGAATTTTGGGTTTTCAAAGTTTAATTTTTATCATCACATTATGAAAAATAATGAACTTTTACCATATGCTAATTTTTTTAGAAGGACCTGTATTGCTCTTGTAAATACTTGCCAGCATTTTAAAGAAATACAAGTCTAGAAATGCATCCTAATAACAGCAAAGCAACCGTACGGTGCTCTGCAGTGGTCAAAATTGATTATAAACAGTGCATTTTAAAGTGATATATTCTGGAAAACTCAGAGAGACAGTTATTACATCACCAGACGACCTTGTGTTTGTCAAAAGCATTGGGTAACTCGTCCGGGGATTACGCGGGTGGTAGGAAACGGACGGCAATAAAATAACTGATCAGTCCCTGTAACTTAAATGATGGTGATACCTTCCGACCCCACGAGAAACATTTACCGTCTGAATAGGGCTTCGCCAACTCCTTCACCACTAACGGAGCGAGCTGTAAAATCTAACTTTCCCGAATTCCCCCTGTTGGAGAGGGAGGGCCACAACATCATGGCCACCAACAAACCCCAGCAAAGATTGTTATTGCTTTAACTTCTGGATATTCGGCAGCGCTGCCACAACGGAATGAATGGTTTCATTCGCATCTTTCTCCGCCGCCATTACTGAACTACAACTCAAACTAGCGCACAACATCAACGTCATCGTTCTCAGCCACTCCCTCTCTTCGCTGATTGGACCGGTAAAAATGTGTTCGGAGAGAACCTAATGCCCTGTCCCAAATGGCACACTTCATGTGCACTTTCGGTCTTGTGAACTTACAATGGCCATTGCGTGCGCGTGTCCGTTAAGTCCACAAGACCTTAGGGTGTCCCATTCGTCATTTAAGCTTAAAGAAGGGTGCTCGTGAGCGCCCCCTTTGAGGCTGCTATGTGCCCTCGATGCGCACTTCAGCTGAGCCCGCAAGTTTGCGAGCCACGCAGAAGACTTCTACCCGGCAGTCAAAGCGGCATTACGTCGTGAAAGTGCAGACTCAGAGGACGACCGTGAGAGTTTAGGGTGCCATTTGGGACAGGGCCTAAGAATACACCGCAGTCCCAGACGTAGTACTGAAGGAAAATGAAAATTGAGCGGAAGTACGTAGGAGGGCAGAGCCAGGCTAACACTTTTTTGGACTGCCATTATAAAGCTTGGACAGTTTTTTAATATAATTTTGTTTGTGTTTGTCTTAAAGAAGAATGTCAAGTTACACCTAGGATGGCCTGAGGGTGAGTAAATCATGGGCTAATTTTAATTTTAGAGTGAACCAACTATCCCTTATCATTCATGGTAAATCCAGGCTAAATAGAACAATTTGAAATGTATTGAAACTGATGCACCAATGTATGGGCCATTAATCAGTATTGGCCATCGCAGATTGTGTAAAAACAGCCCGGACTGATTATATCCTTTAAATGAAGGGGGTGGGAAAACGTGTCAAGACTGCAACTCATACTGTGTGTTTAGAAAATCTCATGTTGAATTTAGGGCAAATTAACGCAACAATAACACATTTACAGCTCAAAAATAGCAAAGTTAAAGCAGCTCTATTTAACCCTTTGACTCACCCGCAGTTCGAGATAGAGTTGTTAGGCTTTCCTTACACCAAACATTAGGCCTATTTGTAGCGTGCATCGCATCCAGTAATCGCAAAGAGATTTGTGCTTTGTTACTTCTGTCTCGTCTTTCAAATTCGGTCCATTTGATCACAAAATTCAAACAACAAATGCAGTTTTGGCGCTCTTAAATGTGTCGTAATAAATCGCCAGTGCCTCAGCTCAAACGGTAAAGTTCTTCCACTTTAACACAAGTTATATCTCGATAAACATGCACGAATATCATACGGTATGTTGAAAGATACAGTACAACTTACCAAAATCCGTATTATGCCTCATGTATTCACTCAGTGTTTCAACCGCGGAAAGAGTTAATAAAAAATAGATTGTAACCAAAATTACGTCATGTTCCCATTTACCTCAGGAAGTTATTCACATTTCGTTAGTTAGCCAAGCTAGAAAAAAACCTTGTAAATTTAGGCTACTGTTTATTTTACATGTATTTTTGAATAATTTGCCATGAAAACTACCTAGTTGCATAGACTACAAACATTTGTTTTTATTTTAGTGTAACTATTATATCTGAAAATAAATAGCAGTTGAAAATTACAGCTGTTGTTAATTGTAACCTCAATAATAAAGCGTACCAAATGAGATGTTCCCTGTATAGTTTACAATATTATTTGGAAGAGATTTTTTTATCCCTTAAAAAACAACAACAACAACACATATCTTTCTGAATAATCGGCTATTGGTACTATCAGTGGATCTCCATCTGCAACATAGAGCTTTCGATGTTTTACTGATATGTCCATCATTTTTAAAATATTTTTTAAATTGTTTAATATTTAGTAAACATGCTTTTAGGAAATATTCTATTTTAAATAAAGATTATTACTGACTGAAAAAAAGGATATATACACTGTAAAAAATTATTTAGAAAAAAAGTTACCTGGTTGCCTTAATTTTGAGTTCCTTGAAATTAAAATTTTGAGTTAATACGATGAACATTTTTTGAGATTCGACAATCTTTATTAAAATATTATTATCAGATTTTGTAAGCATATTGGGTAATTGTGTGTTTATTTGTGATGACGGAGCCAAATTGTGCTATTTTCATGATTTATCAAATGTTTTATGTGGTTCAGATACAATAATATTTGGAGTTTCTATTTATTAAACAAATGTCCTTCATTGTATCAACTCAGATTGTTAATTTCAATAAACTCAAAATTAAGGCAACCAGGTTACTGACTTTTTAAAGTTTTTTACAGTGTATTGCCTATATATATATATATATATATATATATATATATATATATATATATATATATATATATATATATATATATATATATATATATATATATATATATATATATATATAATATAGCCTATTGTTTTCCAGTAACAATAGCTGTGTCTGAAATCGTGGCCTAAATATGTGAGTACTACATTTGAATTTGAATGAACTTCGTGTTTTTTCGTAGTATGTTAATATATGAATGTAATCCAGACGTACTACATCCGCCATGTTGTGATCATCACCTGACCTACCAGCGTCGCTTCACCTCCGTTCATAAATCCTCTCCTGTGGCCTCATGGGATAGGAAAGTGTCCATACACACTTCTGAATCTCACCAGAAATAGTCATCCGGGTACTTTTCGCCTACTGTTTTTCGAATACTATGAATTCGGTTGTACTATTCTATTTTTCCACATACTTTATAGTAGAAAAGTATTCGATTTTGGACACAGATAATGTCTTTTAATTGAGAAGAAAAATTGCGTAAGATAATACTGGAATAATAGAGGATAGTCTTTCTTCATTGATTTAAGTGCATAAAATAATAAATCAATAATTAAAATGTTTTTTTCTTCATATTTCAAAATAGATAAACACGTTTAAGTTCCTTTTACTGATCTTTAAAATATACCGTGATAATAATAATGTTGTACTGAATGTGTAAAAAGAATTTCGTACATTTAAAATAAATGTCTTGAATTGCAAGCATATTTTTTAAAGAGTTTACCTCGGTGAAGTATGTAAAAGAAACGCCCAAGCTGGGCCGCGTCCCGTTGGTGACGTCACCGACGTGTTTGAGCGCTGAGGTGTGTGTTTTGGGTGCATCCGCTCCTCCAGGCTGGAATCTGTGTGATGACATCATCATTTCCATCAGTGATGTCAGCGTGTGTCTCACTCGCCGTCTGTCTCCCGACGGGATCAAACTGTCTTTCACCTCAGATCCACCCTGGGACTCCTGCGAAAGAACTTGATACACACACGCGCGCGCGCACAACTCTCTCACACACACTCCCAGTCTCTCTCACACATGCATACACACACACATACAGTGAGGAAAATAAGTATTTGAACCTTGACCCTGCTATTTTGCAAGTTCTCCCACTTAGAAATCATGGAGAGGTCTGAAATTGTCATCGTAGGTGCATGTCCACTGTGAGAGACATCATTTAAAAAAAAAAAACAGAAATGACAATGAATGATTTTTTTTCTTTTTATTTGTATGATACAGCTGCAAATAAGTATTTGAGCACCTGAGAAAATCAATGTTAATATTTGGTACAGTAGCCTTTGCTTGCAGTCACAGAGGTCAAACGTTTCCGGTAGTTTTTCACCAGGTTTGCACACACACTGCAGGAGGGATTCTGGCCCACTCCTCCACACAGATCTTCTCTAGATCAGTCAGGTTTCTGGCCTGTCGCTGAGAAACACAGAGTTTGAGCTCCTCCAAAGATTCTCTATTGGGTTTAGGTCTGGAGACTGGCTAGGCCACGCCAGAACCTTGATATGCTTCTGACAGAGCCACTCCTTGGTTATCCTGGCTGTGCTTCGGGTCATTGTCATGTTGGAAGATCCAGCCTTGACCCCCTCTGGTCATACTTTGCAGTCGCCCTGTCCCATGTGCAGAAAAACACCCCCACAGCATGATGCTACCACCCCCATGCTTAACAGTAGGGATGGTGTTCTTGGGATGGTCCTCGTCATTCTTCTTCTGCCAAACACGTTAAGTGGAATTATGACCAAAAAGTTATAATTTGGTCTCATCTGACCACATGACTTTCTCTCATGACTCCTCTGGATCATCCAAATGGTCATTGGCAAACTTAAGACGGGCCTGGACATGTGCTGGTTTAAGCAGGGGAACCTTCCGTGCCATGCATGATTTCAAACCATGAGGTCTTACTGTATTGCCAAAACTAACCTTGGAAACGGTGGTCCCAGCTCTTTTTCAGGTCATTGACCAGCTCCTCCTGTGTAGTTCTGGGCTGATTTCTCACCTTTTTTAGGATCATTGAGACCCCACGAGGTGAGATCTTGCATGGAGCCCCAGTCTGAGGGAGATTGACAGTCATGTTTAGCTTCTTCCATTTTCTATTGATTGCTCCTACAGTGGACCTTTTTTCACCAATCTGCTTGGCAATTTCCCTGTAGCCCTTTCCAGCCTTGTGGAGGTGTCCAATTTTGTCTGTAGTGTCTTTGGACAGCTCTTTGGTCTTGGCCATGTTAGTAGTAGGATAATAAATGGAGTGGAGGTGGACCTTTTAAAGGCATACTAACAGGTCTTTGAGGGTCAGAATTCTAGGTGATAGTCAGGTGTTCAAATACTTTGCAGCTGTATCATACAAATAAATAGTTTAAAAATCATATATTGTGATTTCTGGATTTTTTTTTAGATGATGTCTCTCACAGTGGACATGCACCTACGATGACAGACCTCAGACCCCTCCATGATTTCTAATTGGGAGAACTTGCAAAATAGCAGGGTCAAGGTTCAAATACTCTCCCTCACACACACAACTCACTCATACACACTCAGTCTGCCTCACACTCACTCATTCACACATATACATAACTCACTCATACTCACACCCACACACACTCACCTGATCAACGCGTGTGTGATTTCATGAAGAATTAATTTATTTTAAGCTGCTTATATAAGCAGGTCATGCGTTATGACTATAGCTGTTGTTTTGATCAGTGTTTCTGGTTTTCTCAATGTAAACAAAACACAAGATCTCATTTGTTAACAATGCATTAAACGAATAGAGCAATATATTTGTTAAATGATAGCTCACAGAGCATTAACTGTATACGTGCATCTTTTGATTTTAATAATAGTGAATGTTGAGATTAACATACAATTAATAAATGCTGTCAAATTATTATGGATCATGTTTACTAATGAAACATTGTAAAGTGTTACCAACCAAATGGTTCAGGCCCTATAAAATGGTATTCAGATCAGAATTGTACCCTAAAAAAACATCATTGCTATAGTAAAATTGTAATAACTGCCATTACAATAAATTATAATTACAGAAATTTTTGGATACTGCTACTACTGTTTAAATGACAATATATTTTGGTATTTACTGTAGAAAATATCATGGCCTCAATGTAAAAAAGTTTAAAAGGGGCGGTGAAATGCTGTTTCCTGCATACTGAGCTTTTTACACTGTTAAAGACTTGGATTCCCATCCTAAACATAGACAAAGTTTCAAAAACTAATGTTGGACGTTTGATGGAGTATTTCTGTGTCAAAAATACTCCTTCCGGTTTCTCACAAGTTACGGAGAGTTTTTTTCGAGTATGGGTCGGCTTGATGTTAATAGATCGGAAGGTCCTTGTATGGGCCGTACGGGCTCTTCTCCCGGTAGGGTGCGCGCGCGTGACTAGAGCGAGAGAGGAAATGCACGGCCATAAACACTCGCTCAGGTGCAGATCCAGTCGTTGTTATAGTCCACGCCGCGCTCCACTTTATTCCTATGGGTGACGTCGAGCGACTTCAACGCTTCAGCACAGCATTCCCGTAAGGCAGCGCTGCATTTGAACCGATTTGAACGCAGAAATGACGAGAAGCTTCACAACATCGCTTCAGTCGTGTCTCAAAGTGGATCTCCACCGTTCACCGCTGTCAGGACTTCACCAAATCATACCAAAGAAGTGTGTTTCTGACGGAGCGGTCCCAGCGATAAAGGTTCGGTCCTGCTTTGGAAGCAGCCGGTGAGTTAAACTGCTTCAGATGTCTGTGCTGTCGGCTATCGTCGCGTGAGTAAACATCAGTAAACGACACGATCGCGTGCTTCGTCATTCAAATGCGCTAACGTTACTCCATTGCTGTTCTCTGTATAACGTTACACTAGTCTGACGTGCAAAACCGTTTTGCTTGCTACTGCTAAGGTTTAGTCGCATACAATACAGTCCATACCACAGAGACGGACGTCCTGCTGCTGCCGTTTCTCCTGTTCAATTTATTTCAGCCTCAGAATGATTCTGGATCATATCTATTAGCTGAGATAGCCATGGGTTTCTCCACGCTTGAGGACGTCACCGCTTTGTTTGAAAAAAAGATCAAGCCATCTTATAAGACATATTAAGACATATTTATTTAAGTTGTATTTTGAATAATGTGGCTATAGAAGAACTGCTTGTCTTGTGTATGGGAGTATGCTAATGTAATTATGTGCAAATGTACAGTATAACACTATGTAAAGTGACCTTGAGCTTTGGAAAGGCACTATATAAATACAACTACTTCTTATAATTAACAGTTAAAAATTATAATTTGATGGGTTTTCTTTGAAATAACTTTTGTTTTCTTCTCAGTTATGTATATTAGGGTTTTATGTTGTTAAATGAAAGTTTAATGCATTATTTTAGTGTTGTGTTTGTTACCATGATGGTGTTTTGTAATGATTTGTGCACCTTTTCTATATATTTGTATTTATCTCGGCTTGTGGAAAAGCTTGTGTGCTGTCTATATATGGGTTGAAAATTATTTTAGTAAATAAGCATTATTTCAGTTGAAATATATATAATGAAATATATTTTACTTTGCGTTAAAACGTTAAATATTTCTTATGGTAAAGTTCTGACAAGCACAGCTGCTGGGTTTACCATAAATTTGACAGAATTTTTTTTCTACACAGTTTAAGCTGCTTTTATTGTGCTTTCGTGTTCTTTTGGGAGCTCATAATCTCCTAAACATGTTCCCCTGAAGACATCAGCTCCATCAGGATGAGGTGGAGGAAGGAACGACAGCCTTTAAGGTAAAGAGCAACACAGATACTCTAATCTAGAGCACAATAGATGTCATTCACTTTTCATTTTCCCCCTGATTCAGCAAAGGCATGCTGGGATTCCACTCCCCGCTGTGGCACGTCTGAAACGCGCACCTGTCCTGTGAGTGTGTGTGTGTGTTGTAATGTGCTCAGGTTGAATTGTGGGGTGTGGTGTTAGCGCTGAAGGTTTGACAGCACAGAATGACTGATTGTAGCGTGTGGGATGGCTTGTGTTTGAGTGGCAGGTGTGTCAGGATGATCGGCGTCTTTAACTAAAGCACTGATTCATCATTTGCATGTTTGCCTGTCAGATGGACATTTCCTGCTTTAACACATGCTAACGTTTCAACTACAGACCAAACAATAGCATGTGCATGAGGGAATATTTGGGGTTTAGCACAGAACATCATTTTGAACAATCATTTGTACTTTCATTGAAAGTTTCTATATAATTATATAATAATATAAATATATTTTGTATTAATAAAACATAATTCAAAATAATACATTTTACAAATAATAATTATTGTTTTCATTGTATTATTTTTATTATGCTTATATATGATATATATATATGACTCTAAAAAATGCTTGGTTAAAAACAACCCAAGTTAGGTTGAAAAAGGAACAAACTCAGTAGTTGGGTTAAATGTTTAGCCAACTTGCTGGGTAGTTTTACTATTGTTTAAAAATTACTATATGGACGCTTAAAATTAACCCAAAATATGTTGGGAATTAATGTTTAATAAATTGATATTTATAAATAAGTTAAATAATAAATAAATAATAAACATTTATTAAATTGCCTATTAATTAATGTTTAACTTTTGATTATTATTGTTGCCTATTATTGTAATTATGGGTCTAATTTTTAATTTACAACCTATCTTAGGTTCATTTTATAGTAATATATTCATTTTTAAACAATAGTTGTGTTAAATAAAACGGCCCAGCAGGTTGTGCAAAATATTTAACCCAAACGCTGAGTTTGTCCATTTTCAACCCAACTTGGGTTGTTTTTAACACAGCATTTTTTAGTGTACACACACACACACACACACACACACACACACACACACACACACACACACACACACAATATTGCCAAAAGTTTTGGGACACCTGCCTTTACATGCACATGAACTTTAATGGCATCCCATTCTTAATCCGTAAGGTTTGGCAAGAAACCAAAACTCCATCAGGAGACAGAATGGAAAGGAAAACCCTGGGAGGAACACGACTCAATCATAGTGCCAGCTCTCCTCTGTCTAACAAACAAACAGTGTATGATTATGATTAGGGCAAACATTCGGTCAGAAGTCATATTAGATCAGCACATTCAGAATTGTCCAGTCCATCCGATTGATGTTCGGAGTCATCACGCTGGAGATGGGTTATTGAGGATGTGGTGTTGATGAAGCCTTCACAGGAGAGAGTCTAGTTGAGGTGATCTCTGCAGACACTTCAGGGACGTGTTGGTCATGTTTAGGTGCAGGTCCACCATCTGATCTGGATACGGCCCGGATCCGGCTGACTGCTGGAAACTTTGGGATAAACAGAGAGACGCCCTTCTAATGATGTAACGAGTACATCAGGTGTTATGGGAAGTGTTCCCGGTTCCGGCTGACCTAGTTAAAGCAGCATAAACAATCATTTAACTTGAATAATTTGAATAATAAACAGTGCCTAAGCGTCCGACAAATGTCTTAGTGTGTGCATTCAGCTCCACCACTCCCTATTCACAGAGTATGTGTGATTGCGAAAGTAAACTTTGCGCGCATTCAAACGAAATTTCAACACCCCTTGTTTTTAAAGCAGCTCCCTGATACCTGTATTTTCCCATGTGAAAGCTGTGCACACGGGATGATTATTATGCGCGCTTATCTGCAACGTTTAACGCCTTGTGACTTAACTAAAGGGCGCTAATGTGAGTGAACACATCGACGCGCAGGACGCTAGGCGGAACTGGACTGCATTTATAAAGAGCTTTTAACAGATATGGCCATCCGAAGCGCTTCACATAACGCCTCACATTCACCCATTCACACACCGACGGCGATGTCAGCCATGTAGGGCGGCATCCAGCTCGTCAGGAGCAGCTGGGGTTAGGTGTCTTGCTCATGGACACCAACACTTGGTCAGGTGGAACCGGGGATTGAACCACCAACCTTTCAGTTTGTAGACAACCTACATGAACCACTGAGCCACTGCCGCCCGTACGCCACCAGGCGTAAAAGTCTCATCTCGTTCTCTCAAGCTAACTGTCTCCGTCACTTCCCTGTTGAGTCGGCTCACCCTTTGCAGCTCTAACAGCTCCAGCTCTTCTGGGAAGGCTTTCCTCAAGGTTTAGGAGTGTGTTTATGGGAGTTTTTGCCCATTCTTCTAGAAGCGCATTAGTGAGGTCAGGCACTGATGTTGGACGAGAAGGCCTGGCTCTCAGTCTCCGCTCTAATTCATCCCAAAGCTGTTCTATCAGGCTGAGCTCAGGACTCTGAGCAGACCAGTCAAGTCTCATCCATGTCTTTATGGGCCGACGCTTTGAGCTCTGGAGCGCAGTTATGTTGGAACAGGAAGAGGCCGTCCCCAAACTGTTCCCGTAAAGTTGGGAGTATGAAATTGTCCAAAATGTGTTAGTGTGCTGAAGCATTAAGAGTTCCTTTCAATGGAACTAATGCTGCGTTCACACCGCACGCGAATGACGCGAATAAATCGCGCAATTCGCGCGAAGTTGGACGCATGAACATTTTGAATCCATTCGCTTCATTCGCGTGTGACATTCCCTACACAACAGACACAAATTCGCGTCATGGGAGGGGTTTCTGCTAGTCATTTTGACTGAGTCACTTGACTTCTTTTCTGTAAAAAATACTACTGTTAATGTGTGACAAAACGTAGTTTGAAGACTTTTTCAGGCGATAATATTGTTGTTTAATGCTCAAATCTGTGTTTTTTTATATACAAAAAGTGCTCATTCGCGTGTGACATTCACTACACAACAGACGCGAATTCGTGTCATGGTAGGGGGTTCTGCCAGGCAGCGGCAGTCGGCAGATCCGAGTTAAGGCTGCTCTCACCGGGGTTGATGAGCGCTGAGCTCCGGTGATCACCTGGGTCTCACACCTCCGAAAACACCAGATCAAATTTTCAAATAGGAGCTCTTTTAATAAATAAATCACATATTTGAGCTTTAAACAACTACATTCTTGCCTGAAAAACTATTAAAAGTACATTTTGTGACACAATACAGTAGTATTTTTAAATTACTCTGGCCTCGGGTTTCCCCTATGGGTTTCCCATCCGTCACTTCACCACGTGACAGCAGTAAGCAGGCTCCTCATTGGTTAACGCGGCGCGAATATCCGCCAAAGTTCAGATTTTTCAACTTGAGCGATTCGCGTTTCGCGCGAATCACGCGTTCAAAACGCTCAATTCACGTGATCGTTGCCGCCTCATTCGCGCGAATCGCGCCACAGAATGCCTATTCGCGTCTCTGCATTGACTTAACATGTAAATCACTCGCGCGAATCGCGTCATTCGCATGCAGTGTGAACGCAGCATAAGAGGCCAAGTCCAACCCCTGAAAAAACAACCCCACACCATAATCCTCCCGCCACCAAACTTTACACGTTGCGTAATGCAGTCAGGCAAAATGCGTTCTCCTGGCAACCACCAATCCCAGACTCGTCCATCTGAATGCCAGACAGAGAAGCGTGATTGTTCACATAATTCCCAAATACTATGAAAAAATTAAAAAAAGTATGGTAGTGAATGGTTGCTCTATCTGCTTTGTTACAAACATTCTTCCAGATACATATTGTGTTCAGCAGAACAAAGAAACTCATACAGGTTTGGAACAACATGAGGGTGAGAAATGATGACATAATTTTCATTTTGGGTGAATAAAAACTATGGGTAAACTATCCCTTTACCAGCTGAAACACTGGCAAGTGGCACAAACACTCCACTGTATCTCTGACTGTGTGTTTGTTTCAATACTAAAGGTGCATTAAAGACATTAAAGAAACGTGACAAGGGCTTTGGTCATTTTTTTATTATTTTAAAGAAATTTGAAATTAATTTTGTTGTTGTAATGAGACTGTATTGTCTGTATGACAAATGTTAAAAATGCCGATGATACAATGTGTTTTCATTTGTTTTTATCCTCGCTATAACATTTTGTAACTAGTTCTAAAGCAATTTCTAGAATAATTAAAACAATTTAAAAATGAAACCCTTAATTAAAACGTTTTAGTTGAATTAATTATAAAACAGGTTGAGTAAACGTAAGTTGAACGTCTAGTTTGAGCCAATTAAAAATTATTAATTCAATTAACTTTAAAAAAAAAACAAGTGAGCAAACGTACATTTTATTGTTCAAGTCAAGTTTAAAATAATAATTAGTTGAAAGCACTTGACTTTTTTTTTTTTTTTTACAGTGTCGCTTATAATAATTTATAAATATTATAAGTTCTGGTATTAAATCGATGTATTAATTCTTTCTATTTATTTCTAACATTTCCTCATTGCATTCATATTATTGTTGGGTCAGACTCTTACGGGAGCCTGAATGACTGGATAAATAAACGAATATAAATAGATCTGGCTCTTGAACTCATTCAGAATTCCTTAAATACTTTAAGGTCACACTGAGCCCATGAAGATTCCCAAATATGGTGAGGAATCACATCCGCTGTTGTGTACAGCAGATTTACCAGAGTAAAACCCTCCTGTTGCTGTAGATGGGCTTTATTTCTCAATGCAGCCGAGGGGGCTCGCGCGCATGCGCACGGGTGTGTCTCAGGCAACGCCCACGCGCCCATAGGTGACCCGCCCAGGTGTGAAAGTCACCGTGCACCTTCAGGAGGAACAAACACACCTGAGCGACACGAGAGCAAACAGTGCTTGATCCAGACTGAAAGGTAAAGGCGCTTTACTTCATTTCACGCTGTTTGAAAAATCCATTATTGATAATCTCCGACAGAATAACGCGTGGTTGACCAGGAGGTCAAAGTGTGTGTGTGTGTATACCTTGTTTGGCTATACTGTAACTTGTGAGGGCACCAATGTCCTCACATACATAGTAAAATATTATGACAATTGACTAGTGAGTAGCTACATTTGATTGGTCCTCATTAGTTAAAAACGCGAATAAATCGGCCAGAACAAGTTTTTTTTTATTTAGATCTGTTGTTCTGCACATGTTTATGATATGTGTAGGTTTAGGGGTTGGGTTAGGGGATAGAAAATATCATTAACCTGATATAAAATCAGTGGAAGTCTGTGTAATGTCCTCACTAATAGTGAAACAAACGTGTGTGTGTGTGTGAGAGAGAGTGAGAGGTAAAGATCTTTATCATTTTGGATGGTTTACTATGAAATATGAGCTGTTGTTGCTGCATATGTTGCAATTTTAATAACTTTTAACATGTAGCCTAACTTAAGTTGCCTATATGAATGTGTCATGGTATTCATTAGGTGCCATTGCATTAACTTCTAGAGTCCTTAAGGTCATGCATTCGTGTTTGAAAATCGATTATAAGTTGTGTGTAACTCGAGCTCTTGTGAGGTGTGTGTGTGAACTGTGAAGTGTCAACACGAGCCTGAGACCTGTCGAGCCGCTGTCAGTGACAGTAATCATTAGAGAAGAGTTTCAGGCGGCTCGTGTGATCTTCACGCCGCTCTCATTAATCGCGTTCCCGGCCTGAGGAATGCGATCCGCCCGAGAGGTGAAAGTACCGATCGCTCTGGTATTTAACACGACAGAGTCTTTACTTTCACTCGACAAGAACCAGCCCGACTAGAAGGAAGTTTTGATGTGCTGGGTGTTCACAGACATACTTAATAGTGGCAGGAGCGGCTCTATTGTGGCATGTTAATTGGAGAGAGCCGGAGGAATGCTGTCCAGATTTGGGAGTTTCTTCCGCGCTGACTCACTGATGTTATAATAATTCATATCATATCGAGCAAGCAGATCTTGTTGAGTCTGGAGAAAGTGTTTTGGAGCAGAGAAATGCCGGTGTTATGCAACGGGTTGACTCACTGATGTTCTCATCGTGACAAATCAACTAAATATCCATGTGTCGGATTTGAGCTGGATATTGTGAAATCCCGGGCTCGATTCTCAGGGAATGAACGCTTTAGAAATTCTAATGAAGCTTCAGTCATTGAGTCACTTTAGAGAAGAGTCTGACCGATGAACACATGCGACGCAGCATTCATTCAGAACAGCGGTTATTTCATATAGAAACCTTTAAGAACACATCCATCCATCATTCTATCTGTCCATCATTCTATCTGTCCATCTATCTATCTGTCCATCTATCTATCTGTCCATCTATCTATCTGTCCATCTATCTATCTGTCCATCATTCTATCTGCCCATCATTCTATCTGCCCATCATTCTATCTGCCCATCATTCTATCTGTCCATCATTCTATCTGTCCATCCATCAATCTATCTGTCCATCCGTCCATCCATCATTCTATCTGTCCATCATTCTATCTGTCCATCATTCTATCTGTCCATCATTCTATCTGTCCATCTATCTATCTGTCCATCTATCTATCTGTCCATCTATCTATCTGTCCATCTATCTATCTGTCCATCATTCTATCTGTCCATCATTCTATCTGCCCATCATTCTATCTGCCCATCATTCTATCTGCCCATCATTCTATCTGTCCATCATTCTATCTGTCCATCCATCAATCTATCTGTCCATCCGTCCATCCATCATTCTATCTGTCCATCATTCTATCTGTCCATCATTCTATCTGTCCATCATTCTATCTGTCCATCATTCTATCTGCCCATCATTCTATCTGTCCATCCGTCCATCCATCAATCTATCTGCCCATCAATCTATCTGCCCATCAATCTATCTGCCCATCAATCTATCTGTCCATCAATCTATCTGCCCATCAATCTATCTGTCCATCTATCTATCTGTCCATCAATCTATCTGCCCATCAATCTATCTGCCCATCATTCTATCTGTCCATCAATCTATCTGTCCATCAATCTATCTGCCCATCAATCTATCTGCCCATCAATCTATCTGCCCATCAATCTATCTGTCCATCTATCTATCTGTCCATCAATCTATCTGCCCATCATTCTATCTGTCCATCGGTCCATCCATCATTCTATCTGTCAATCAATCTATCTGCCCATCATTCTATCTGCCCATCATTCTATCTGTCCATCAATATATCTGCCCATCATTCTATCTGTCCATTAATCTATCTGTCCATCATTCTATCTGTCCATCCATCCGTCCATCCATCAATCTATCTGCCCATCATTTTATCTGTCCATCAATCTATCTGCCCATCATTCTATCTGTCAATCAATCTATCTGCCCATCATTCTATCTGTCCGTCTGTCCATCATTCTATCTATCCATCATTCTATCTGTCCATCCGTCCATCATTCTATCTATCCATCAATCTATCTGGCCATCAATCTATCTGCCCATCATTCTATCTGTACATCCGTCCATCATTCTATCTATCCATCATTCTATCTGGCCATCAATCTATCTGTCCATCAATATATCTGCCCATCATTCTATCTGTCCGTCCATCCGTCCATCCATCAATCTATCTGTCCATCCATCCATCCATCCATCCATCCATCATTTTATCTGTCAATCAATCTATCTGCCCATCATTCTATCTGTCAATCAATCTATCTGCCCATCATTCTATCTGTCAATCAATCTATCTGCCCATCATTCTATCTGTCAATCATTCTGTCTGCCCATCATTCTATCTGTCCGTCTGTCCATCATTCTATCTATCCATCATTCTATCTGTCCATCCGTCCATCATTCTATCTATCCATCAATCTATCTGGCCATCAATCTATCTGCCCATCATTCTATCTGTCCATCTGTCCATCCGTCTATCATTCTATCTATCCATCATTCTATCTGGCCATCATTCTATCTGGCCATCAATCTATCTGTCCATCAATATATCTGCCCATCATTCTATCTGCCCATCATTCTATCTGTCCATCCATCCATCCATCCATCCATCCATCCATCAATCTATCTGCCCATCATTCTATCTGTCCATCCATCCATCCATCCATCCATCAATCTATCTGCCCATCATTCTTTCTGTCCATCCATCCATCCATCATTCTATCTGCCCATCATTCTATCTGCCCATCAATCTATCTGCCCATCAATCTATCTGCCCATCAATCTATCTGCCCATCAATCTATCTGCCCATCATTCTATCTGCCCATCATTCTATCTGTCCATCATTCTATCTGTCCATCATTCTATCTGCCCATCATTCTATCTGCCCATCAATCTATCTGTCCATCATTCTATCTGTCCATCATTCTATCTGTCCATCATTCTATCTGCCCATCATTCTATCTGTCCATCAATCTATCTGCCCATCATTCTATCTGCCCATCATTCTATCTGTCAATCAATCTATCTGCCCATCATTCTATCTGCCCATCATTCTATCTGTCTGTCTGTCCATCATTCTATCTATCCATTATTCTATCGGTCCATCCGTCCATCATTCTATCTATCCATCATTCTATCTGGCCATCAATCTATCTGCCCATCATTCTATCTGTCCATCCGTCCATCCATCATTCTATCTGTCCATCATCCATCCATCATTCTGTCCGTCCATCCGTCATTCTGTCCATCTGTCCGTCCGTCCATCCGTCCGTCCGTCCATCATTCTATCTGTCCATCAATCTCTCTGGCCATCATTCTATCCATCCATCCATCCATCCATCCATCCATTCTATCTGTCCATCAATCTATTTTTCCATCTGCCCATCATTCTGTCTGTTCATCCGTCCATCCATCATTCTGTCTGTCCATCAATCTATCTGCCCATCATTCTATCTGTCCATCAGTCCGTCCATCATCCATCCATCCATCATTTTATCTGTCCATCCGTCCATCCATCATTCTATCTGTCCATCCGTCCATCCATCATTCTGTCTGTCCATCCATCATTCTGTCCATCCATCCGTCATTCTGTCTGTCCATCCGTCCATCCATCATTCTGTCTGTCTGTCTGTCCATCCATTCATCCATTATTTTAAATATATCTAGTCAGTGACAGAGTGCAAGCATATTCATCTAAAATAATTCAGTATTTTCATCTTCAGAATCATGAATATGTTTATTCTGGTGTCAGTGTTGTCCTCTGCATTGTCAAGTCCAAGCCTATTAATGTCCAGCCCAGTGTAATGCCAGATTTAGCTTGTCTTTTTAGTATCGCAGTAATATTTTATCGTGCCTTCAGTATCGTTATGTATTAAAACGTGACATGAGGGGTATCCTTACGCCCCTATAAAAGGGCATTTTTATTGTATAATGTGTTTAAACTCTTCTGATGTGAGCTTCAGCGATATCCTGATTTACACCTGCATTGTGTGACAGTGATGTTAGGTCAAGTGGAAGTTCAAACTTGCCGCTTCAGCTTCTTGTCGATTCCTTAAAATGTTTGGACAAGGTTTATGGTCTTTAGTGGAGACCTGTCAGAATGTGTCTCAGGAAGACGAAAGCGCTGAGGAATGTTTCCTGCTGTTTTATTCCTTTTGTCTTTAGTGTGTGATGTCAGGAAGACAAACACTCGGGCATGTGAACCGCCTTCAACGCGCATTCTTTCATGTGCCAGTCGCTCATAACTTTCATTGTGCATCATGTCAGTCATCTGTTTATTAAACCATCTATGATGTTGCCATGGTGACCATCAAAAAAAAAAAACTGTGACTCATACTGATGTGAAAGTGTCATTGTTGCAATGTAACATTCAGTTTCCCGCCACATTGACAATAGAGGATCAAACCTGCTATTATAGACTAATATCCACCTCTTATTATTCAGCCGCTGTCAGAAGAAATCATAAGAGGGTATTAATACACAGACAGGCTAGTATAGATGGGCAGTGACGCACTTACAGGGCTTAATCTGTAATAATGGCGGTTTGGGCCAGAGCCGTAACCCCCATAGGCAGTGAGAAGGACAAGTCTTCCCAGTTATTAGAAATGGCCAATTTGTTGTTAAGCCCCGTTCACACCGCCAGCGTTTTTGTCACTGCATGTCGCCAGCGCCAGAGATTCATGTCGCTAGTGGGCGTTCCCACTACGGGTTGTATAAACGTCATTAAATAGTACCGTTTTTATTACTAATGTTTTGCAGAAGACAGCAAGTTATTAGAATAACACACACTGTACTGTAATAGGTAGACCATATTGCATGCAGTTTAGTCAAAAACTGGTTGTCGCTCGTGAAAATCGCTTCTCATTTGCATAAAGTTGAAATATCCAAACTTGTCGCGTCTCGTGTCACTTGACACACCCACTTTCTGTCACTGTCGCCGGAAGCCGCCAGCGCTCCACTGAAATGAATGGGATCACGTCGCTTTGTCGCTGCGTGCCGCTGGCGGTGTGAACAGGACTTAAGGATGCTTCAGCGGTCTAATGCTACTTGAGTGTGTGTGTTATTATTATTATTATATTTTAAGTCAATGTAAAGACACGTTGACGTCTGGATGTCCTGCGGCGCGATAGATGCATTGACTGCGACTAGTTGGGTGCGATTTCACTTAATTCGTGAATCCAGCTCTTTTATGACGGATACGTTTAATGACCCACAGTAACATACAGTGATGCAAATAATTGGAAAATATAATTTAAATCATGTAATTCATAACTGAAAGTGACAAGATGAATCTTTTCACATTTTTGACCTATTTGACAAAGTGTGAATGCATGCATATTTTTAAATAAAGTATTATTTGCAAAGAGTTTAAATGGATTACTTCATATAGGCTATAATGACAGCTAGAACTTATTTTACTCTTTAGTTTCAATAAATGCCCTTTTAATACATTAATTATTTAATTTCTTTAGATTAAAGTCCACCCAATGTTCAAGACGTGGCTGCAGCCTTGGTTTGTGCGACGGATAAACAATCGCCTCTGAATGTGTGGAATGTGTTTAACAGGCCTGAGAACATTGAACTCAAGTATGTTCAGAATGAAGGTGCCGCTGCTTCATACACAAACAAACATATACGCCCAGAGTCGAACCTCAGGACTCTGACATTCTCGTGAGGTTTCTCATGCTGTGTGTGTATGGTGGCTGTTTATAAACACGAGAACGGTTACGTCAGAAACTTTTACATTTCTGCATGAGATTTTGAAGCACATGTAACTACCATGGTTTTCTGCACACACAGTACAGGCCAAAAGTTTGGACACATTACTATTTGTAATGTTTTTGAAAGAAGTTCTTTTGCTCATAAAGCCTGCATTTATTTGATCAAAAATACAGATTTTTTTTTTTTTTTTTATTGTAATATTACAATTTAAATTTGTTTTTTAAAATGTATTATACTTTAAATTATCATTTATTTCTGTGATGCAAAGCTGAATTTTCAGGATCGTTACTCCAGTCTTCAGTGTCACTTTTTTTTCTGTATTTTTGATCAAATAAATGCAGGCTTGATGAGCAGAAGAAACTTCTTTCAAAAACATTACAAATAGTAATGTGTCCAAACTTTTGGCCTGTGCTGTACATGTGGAAATATACCATGGTAATACCTTTTTATGTGCAATAGAAATGGAATATTGTTAGACATGTTTGTAGTTGTTTTTTTGCCTGGTAAATAATAAACACTAGAAGTGCAATGTCAATATTATAGTATATGATTAGTATCATGTAGCTAATGATTATTTCAAAGTCCCATCGCAGTACATGTTAGGGTGTATTTGTCTACATGTATGCTATGTGATTCTTGCGACTGTGCAGCTGACAGCATGAACTCTGTGTTTATTTAGTCTGTTTGCTCAATGCGATTGTTACACGCCTGTCTTTTCATTTTCATGCGACACATGAGAACGCGAGGGGCCCGGGGCCAGATCTCTCCTGAGGGCCTGTTGTAGACGTTGGTTAGTTAGTGCGACACTGAAGGGTCGTTGCTGGATACGCGTGATTTTTATTTGTAATTCTCTCCATCTGCCCCTCACATCGTTTTCCCTTCTTAAACTTGTTAGGCAAGTTATTTGTGTTGCCTACCAACCAATGATTAGTACCAAAAATGCCTTTTTGGAACAGTCTGGTTCCAGAAGTAAAAATGTTTTAATGACAGCCCTACCGTGAGCTACGAGTTGTTAATTGTTGGTATTTTCTTCAGTTGAAGCCATCAGCACATTATTTCAACTTAGTTTGAAAACAATCATGTTTAACAGCGGAATTCCTGGTGAAGAACTACATTACCCATGATGCTGTGCACAAATTCCACCAATCAGAGTCGAAACGAGTTCATTAGCTTCACCCACTTCCACGACTCGCTTTTAAACTTTGCAAAAAATTGTTTTTATGTATATTAATTTTTACATTTTTATATTACTCCATTTTTTATATGATTAAGCTGTTTGCAATGCATCATGGGATTGTAGGTCTTAAAGCCATTAAGTTCAGTTTTGTATTTTCAAATACTTTTTTTGTAATTTTGTGATTCTCCTCGTAGCTGGTTGGTTTGGTTCATGGCGTAAAATAAGCTAAAATCATTTTTAGAAAAAGTTAATACTTGAAATAATATATACATATTTAAAGAAAGCACAAACCAATTGAAAAACTTTAAAAAAAAACAACAACACTAAATTTAAAATTAAATTAAAATTACTTAAATATTAACAAAAACTATAAATGATATGAAACACTAAAGTGCATTAGTATTACCATATTATTTTGGACATGGTGCCATAATAAATATATGGTTTTGTGGATTTACATCACATTTACCGTGTGTTTTGGACACACAGTATCATTGAAATCCCATTGCAAATATTTATCAGAGTTAATCATTGTAAGATTAACAACAGAGCTGTATGTATTGTCTCATACAGAGTCGTGTGTACTTTATATATAACATACTTATGTTTTTAATCTGCAGTATTCTCATGAATGTCAGACCTTTAGTGCAGTTATGTTCCTTTGGCTGCTTTGCATGTAATGGTTTTAAATGTTGTCTGAGCCGTGGTAACACACACAGCCACACCTCGTTCAGGAGGATTGACAGCAGGAATCGTCTGTTTGTTTTGAATTGTCAGTCATCTGTCAGAGCCTCGTTGTTTCGCTCTCTCGTATTTCATTACGGTCTTATTTGCATGTGAAGTCGGTTGCCTGGTATTTTTCCACCTCCCTGAAGGATCGCCCCTCGTCTCGCAAACCCAAAACTTGGCAACCGCCCAATGTTTGGTCACCAATTATTTTTTCTTGATTGGGCTTCTGTCTCCGTCACAATTAAGCTCCACATCAGGGCTAATTGGGATGGAGTTTGTTGGTTTGTTTTTTTTTAACTTAAAGTAAGTAAACTTTAAGTGAGGGGTGGGTGCATATCGCCCCCTGTCTGCGGCTCTGAGATCGACCTGGGTTTGGGTTCGATTGAGATCAGAACTGGGGCTCACTAGGCCCGTTTTAGGATGGTTTTAGCCCCCCATAAATTTAAACCCAACCCCTCAGACAAATGTGACTAACTTGGTAATAAGTACAGTAATTTGTGGCGATCTCAGTCAGTCCCATTTAAAACTCATGAAAAAGACTTCATCCCCATACTTTAGTTTGTGCATTCAACACAAAGCAGCGTCGACATCAGAAGCAGAGGTGTGTGTGTGTGTGTGTGTGTGTGTGTGTGTGTGTGTGTGTGTGTGTGTGTGTGTGTGTGTGTGTGTGTGTGTGTGTGTGTGTGTGTGTGTGTGTTGCAGTTTACATAATACAGTTTAGATAATATGATGTTGGAGCAATTCAGACAGTTTCCCGTTCACTGTAAAATCTGGGCTTGTTTATTTTATGAAATTCCTTTCATCTAAATACCATGTGACTTTTTCTACTTCATACCTCTATATGTAATAATATATAATAATATATATATTTTTTTAAATAATTAATCCAAAAGCAAAACATGCTAAAATACTTCTAAAAGGGACTGGAAATGGCTAATAAGTGTTCCTCTGCTGCCATCCACTGGTTATAGTGATAGTTTGTCATTTCAAAAGTGTTTGGTTTCCACCAGGTGACAGAAATCCTCCACTAAACCATTTTCCATCTTATCTCAATGCATGGAAAGATATATGTAGATCTTCTTTAAAGTTAATTTACTGTACAAATGTAGTTTAAAACATTCATATTTCTGACTGAACAATCACATTAGGTATATTTTTAAAACATATTTTGTTTTATATTAATAGTTTAATATATGTTATATTTGATCATCTTTTGTTTCTCCAGCACCACCTGACTGGACAATCACTGTTTTATTTTATATTTTATGTTTTTTGTTTTTATATTTTATCATTCCTTCACTCTGAGCTCAGGTTTTGAAACTCTAGATATAAATCACATAATATAAATGAATATTAGCTGCTTCTTTAAAATGTCAATATTCAGGGATTGGCTTGATATGTAGTGTTGAACCTACTGTATTGTTCCGTAGGATACAAACAATATATTAAATGATTTTTTCTTAAGTCATGCCCTCATTGAGGTTCGAGCCTTCCCTAATATTGAAATCCTAAAATCGCCCCTGGATCAGAACATGCTTAAGATCCACCGTGTTCACCGACATCAGTGATGGTGAGTCTTTAGGTTGCTGGTACATTTCTGCATTTGCAATTAAGTGTTTATTTCGACATTTGCGGTGCTTCATTAGAGTGGACAGAACTAACAAGCTCTTTTGCTGCATTTTAACTAATTAGAGGAGCATTCATATGAGTGGGCGGAGCTAATGTGCTCATTTCGACTCTCTGATTGGTGGAATTTTCTGTGCAGCATCATGGGTAATGTAGTTTTTCATCAGGAACTCCACTGTTGTTTCAAAACTAAGCTGAAATGATGTGGGCTGTATAGTTCTTTTATTCCTTATCAGAAAAATAACATCTTTAGGCTATTTCCAGAAGTCTAGACGTCTGAATGCGTGTTGTTGTGTGTGTCTCTCTCTTTGTGTGTGTTTTGCTTGAATTATGACTTGCAGTCAGTCGTATTAATCCGTTGTTTTTGTTATAGTCTGACTTATTCATAAAAGTATTCAGAATGCAAAAACTTAAACCAGACTGTCAACAGATCGTACGTCTTCTTTAGAAGCACAGTATTGCAAACAAACTCTTTCAGATCTAAATCCAGTCCTTTATCAGCCGTCTGGACCGACAAATATCAGGCCGTTCTGTTGCATTGACTGACAGGAAGACATCAGCGTACATTTATGTATTTCGAGTGGGATTACAGATGATTTCGTACTCATCCACCAGTTCAGATTAGCCTTTTTTTTAGTTAGTGATGACTGAGGAAATGAAGCTAACTGAATGTGCATCTGCAGTCAGTCTGAAGCCTGAACTCTTCTCTCTCTCTCTATAATCATTGGCCTATTGTTCGGCCAATTACTCAAGGGTTTAATGGAAGATAAGTGGCCAGAGATACGGAACAGCGCATGTTAGTGCAGAGCTAGTTATGAAGCTCTTGAGATTATTAACAAAAGGCCTGAATGCATCACTTCCAGCTGTGCTGCTTATATTCCCATTGTAACACCTGGCCTTCCGTTTCATTCGAGTCCGAGCTGCTGTCGTACTGGCTGACGCCGAGCCAAATCCTGCCAGAGTTTCCCCGATTAGCCTGCCAAGTTCGTCTGGGAAATAAGTAGGTGTGATCGTTGAAACAAGCCTCCAACCACAGGCTCTGCTGGAAATCTGCTCACAAACCAGTTGCTTTTACTTGCTTTGTTGGTATTTTTGGGGGCATTCATCCAACAACTTACTGTTTGAGTACTGAGGTTTGGCCCCGGATTATGATAATTTATTGAATATTAAAATGGATTTAAAACAGTAATGATAATTTAGGTCGGCAGCAATCGCTTAGTGGGCAGTGCCGACATGTAGCACAGTTGTGCTTCGGGTGTTGCAAGTTCATTCCTGGCTTAATTATTATATTAATCATTATAGTACAGTGCATCCAGAAAATAATCACAGTGCTTAACTTTTTCCATATTTTATGTTACAGCCTTATTTCAAAATCATATTTTCTTCAAAAAATACCCCATAATGACAACGTGAAAGAAGTTTGTTTGAAATCTTTGCAAATGTATTCAATTTTAAATTGAACTCAGGTGCTCCTGTGTCCACTGGTCATCCTTGAGATGTTTCTACAACTTGATTGGAGTCCACATGTGGTAAATTCAGTTGATTGGACATGATTTGGAAAGGCACGTACCTGTCTATATAAGTTCCCACAGTTAATGTCAGAGTGCAAACCAAGCCATGAAGTCCAAGGAATTGTCTGTAGACCTCCGAGACAGGATTGTATCGAGGCACAGATCTGGGGAAGGGTACAGAAAAAAATCAACAGAGGTCTGAATGAGCACAGAGGCCTCCACCATCTGTAAATGGAAGAAGTTTCAGCTCTCCACCAATCAGGCCTGTATGGTGGAGTGTCCAGATGGAATCCACTCCTCAGTAAAAGGCAGAAGTTTGCCAAAAGGCACCTGAAGGACTCTCAGACCATGAGAAACAAAGATTGGACTATTTGGCCTGAATGGTAAGCGTCATGTCTGGAGGAAACCAGGCACCGCTCATCATCTGGCCAATACTCCCCTACAGTGAAGCATGGTGGTGGCAGCATAATGCTGTGGGGGTGTTTTTCAGCGGCAGGAACTGGGAGACTAGTCAGGATTAAGGGAAAGGTGAATGCAGCACAGAGACATCCTTGATGAAAACCTGCTCCAGAGCACTCTGGACCTGAGACTGGGGTGAAGGTTCTTCTTCCAACAGGACAATGACCCTAAGCACACAGCCAGGATAACAAAGAAGTGGCTATGGGAGAACTCTGGAAATGCCCTTGAGTGGCCCAGCTAGAGCCCAGACTTGAACCCGGTTGAACATCTCCGGAGAGATCTGAAAATGGCTGTAAACCGACGCTCCCCATCCAACGTGATGGAGCTTGAGAGGTCCTGCAAAGAAGAATGAGAGAAACTGCCCAAAAATAGGTGTGCCATGCGTGTAGCTTCATATTCAAAAAGAGCTGAGGCTGTAATTGCCAAAGGTGCTTCAACAAAATATTGAGCAAAGGCTGTGAATTTTGTAGAAAGTTTTTAGTAAATTTGCAAAGATTTCAAACTAAATTATTTCATGTTGCCATTATAAGGTATTGTTTGTAGAATTTTTAGGAAAATAATTAATTGAATCCATTTTGGAATAAGGCTGTAAAAATAAAATGTGGAAAAAGTGAAGTGCTGTGAATTCTGTCTGTCAGTATTATTTTAATTTTATTCATTTGTATATTTTTTTAAATCTAATCTTTAACTGAAAAAATAAATTAATTTATAATATTATATATATAATATATATATATATATATATATATATATATATATATATATATATATATATATATATATATAATATATAGCTAGCTAGCTCTGGAAAAAAAACTAAGAGACCACTTCTATTATTGTTTGCTCTTGCATGTCTTTGGGCATTGCATCACATTGTTTTAAGCGTTTTGCACCATATGTTGTTTGAGAAATGTAGATTTCACATCCCTAATCATTAACTTGAATCCCAGCCAGTGGACCTGCAGTAAACTCGCCCCTCCTGATCCAGCTGGTAAACCTCCTTGGACCGGCGACAAACCATTTACTGTAAAAACCAGCTTGAACATCTAAGCTGATAGCTCAAAATCTATTCTTAAAATCCCTATAATGTGCTGCTTTTGGTTTTCTCTGGTCTCCGTGATGATGTCAGTCGTGTAACAGATGAACTGGGATCATTGCCCTTCACCGAGCGACAGCGTCTTCTGTCTCCTAGCAACACGAATTAGGGAGTGTTTGGAATTTGTCCAGGAGTGACTTAACGTAGAATTCCATTGGAATGAGTCATGTTGTCATAGCAACAGGAGCTCGTGTCACAGCCGGTGCAGCGGCCGTTGAATTATTGGACTCCAGCCAATCAGATGCGTGATATCGTGAATATCGTGTTGTCAGTGTAGACAGGTTCATGATTTCAGGCTTTGGGTTGTTAGATTTACACCTAAATGTGTTGAAGTTATTGTGTATGATGTGAAATAAGTATCAGGATTTGTGACTGACGATCTGTCGACAGCCTTTGTGTGCATCATAATTAACTGCCTTAGGAAATGCTGTTAATATAGAAGTGTGGCTCTTTCTGAGTTCTCACGGACGGCTGCTGCTCCGATCAGACTTTAACCCTGAAGGCAGCTCACCAAATGAAGCGCTCCAGGTCTGAAGGTCTGACGGGACTCTCAGACATTCTGCCATCCAAGTATCAATCACACAGGGTAATTTATTATTTTATTACCACCTGACCTAATGATCGCAGATAAGGTTTCTTTTATTTATCGTATTATTATTTTTATTAATATTTTATATTTATTACCACCTGACCTAATGATCACGGATAAGTTTATTTTTTAAATATTTTTTATTAATATTTAATATTTATTATCACCTGACCTAATGATCACAGATAAGTTTCTTTTATTTTTCATATTATTATTTTTATTAATATTTTATATTTATTACCACCTAACCTAATGATCACGGATACGTTTCTTTTATTTTTCATATTATTAATTTTATTAATATTTTATATTTATTACCACCTGACCTAATGATCACAGATAAGTTTATTTTATTTATCGTACTATTTTATTCATAGTTTATTACCACCTGACCTAATGATCAAAGATAAGGTTTATTTTTTATTATTATATAATATATCTTTTATAGCCATTTTGATTTAAATTGGTTCTGTTTTTGTTTCATATATATTTTTATACATTTTAATTGTTTATTATTATGTACTATATGTTATCACATTTGTCTCACAATTTTTATTTATTTTTCTTCTTTATATTTTATTAGCACCTGACTGAATGATTACGGTGTGTGTGTCTGTGTATATATATATATATATATATATATAATCAATCAGGCACAAAATTATGACCACCCTCCTAATATTGTGTTGGTCCGTCTTTTGCTGACCATGGACTCCTCTAGACCCCTGAAGGTGTGCTGTGGTATCTGGCACCAAGATGTTAGCAGCAGATCCTTTAAGTCCTTTAAGTTGTGAGGTGGGGCCTCCATGGATCAGGCTTGTTTGTTCAGCACATCCCACAGATGCTCGATTGGATTGAGATCTGGAGAATCTGGACCACTTTCTTCCTTCCTTGGAGCACTTTTGATAGATACTGACCACTGCAGACCGGGAACAGCCCACAAGAGCTGCAGTCTTAGAGATGCTCTGACCCAGTCGTCTAGCCGTCACAATCTGGCCCTTGTCAAACTCGCTCAAATCCTTACGCTTACCCATTTCTCCTGCTTCTAACACATCAACTTTGAGGACAAAATGTTCACTTGCTGCCTAATATATCCCACCCACTAACAGGAGCCGTGATGAAGAGATCATCAGTGTTATTCACCTGGTCATAATGTTATGCCGGATCAGTGTTTATATATGTAAAGAACACGCTATACTTATTCAAACAACTTGTTTATTCACAGATAAGGTGAATGATATGTAGTTTTATATTATAATTTTAATGTTTATATCATTGTGACCGTGAGATCCGGTTCTGCCGGTTGAAACGGCCTCTATATAAATCACATGACCGTACAGAAGGACAGTTGGTTATTGGTTATTTATCAGCGCTCGCTTGGTAATAATAAACCAGGTTTCTTTTTGTCATAAATCCTGTTTGACCTGATGCTGGGATTATTCTCTACTGCACCACCTTTTCGAGGAATTGTGTGGGACGGGGGTGTATTAGACAGCAGACGGAAAGTTGGATTGAAGCGGTGCGTGTTTTGTAACCATGAGCCCTTTACCTCTTAAAACTTTACTGAGTGATATTTAAAACAACCCCACCCAGACACACACACACACACACACACACACACACACCCTGCTGGAGGAGAAGGTTTACTGCCCCACCTGCACACACCCTGTTCCCAGCATGCCTTTCACCCACATGCCACAGGACACGGTCACACAGAACTTTGTACATGTTTTCATTTGTTGGACAGATGATAATACACGTGTGTGTGTGTGTGTGTGTGTGTGTGTGTGTGTGTGTGTGTGTGTGTGTATAAATGTAACCTTATAGTTTCTGAGATTTTAGCATGAATGTCACATTCCTCACAAAATCAAGTAGAGAAAATTAAGCCTATTTTTATGACCATCATAATTTAGTGCAATTAAAGAGCAGTTTATCAGGACGAATCGAGGGTTTGTTCTCACTTTGAGTGTGTGTGTGTGTGTGTGTGTGTGTTTGAATGGTCAGTTTCTGAGTTTCATTAGCGATTGCTCCAGGAGTGTGACCGTCCTGTAAACCCTTTGAGATCTTTCGAAGATGATGGAGTGTTTTTCTGTTGTTCTGTTTACTTCGGTGTCATTTCTCGTTCATTAACTGAGGGATTAAATTATAGCTTCTGAGCAAAAAATAGTTTCTACACCAAATTATTATCAGTGTTGAGATTCCTTCACAGTTTTTAAGTCAGGCTGTTATTTTAACGAGCAGGTCTATGGAATGTCATCATTTACATAACGTGTGTGTGTGTGTGTAAGCATTTTGCATTGTCACTCTCTCACACACTCACTCACAGACACACAAATAATTGCACACACACACACACACACACACACGTACATACTCACATAAATAATTGTGCGCACACTCTCTCTCACACACAGGCACTCACTCACTCTGTCACACACAAATAATCTCACTTACACAAACACACACAGACACACAAATAATTCACACACACACTCTCAAACACACACTCTCTCTCTCACACATTCACACTCTCTCTCTCACTCACACACACACACACACACATTGGTCAGTCAAGCAGAGCAAAGCACACACTTACACTTCTGTTGTTTGGTCAGTCAAGCAGACACACACACTCAGCAACCAACCCAAACACAGTTGGCGTCCAGAAACGCTAAGGTTTATCCCATGTTTAACTCCTCGTGAGCGTCGGTTCTTCTGCACGTGAGTAGATCACACTCCGTTTAACTGATTGACATGGTTCCTCTAAGTGTGTGTGTGTGTGAGAGAGTAGATCACACTCCGTTTAACTGATTGACATGGTTCCTCTAAGTGTGTGTGTGTGTGTGTGAGAGAGAGTAGATCACACTCCGTTTAACTGATTGACATGGTTCCTCTAAGTGTGTGTGTGTGTGAGAGAGTAGATCACACTCCGTTTAACTGATTGACATGGTTCCTCTAAGTGTGTGTGTGTGTGTGTGTGTGTGAGAGTAGATCACACTCTGTTTAACTGATTGACATGGTTCCTCTAAGTGTGTGTGTGTGTGTGAGAGTAGATCACACTCCGTTTAACTGATTGACATGGTTTCTCTAAATGTGCGTGTGTGTGTGTGTGTGAGTAGATCAGACTCAGTTTTACTGATTGACATGGTTTCTCTTAATGTGTGTGTGTGTGTGTGTGTGAGTAGATCCCGCTCTGTTTAACTGATTGACATGGTTCCTCTAAATGTGTGTGTGTGAGTAGATCCCGCTCTGTTTAACTGATTGACATGGTTCCTCTTAATGTGTGTGTGTGTGTGTGTGTGTGTGAGAAGATCACGCTCTGTTTAACTGATTGACATGGTTCCTCTAAATGTGTGTGTGTGTGTGTGTGTGTGTGTGTGTGTGTGTGTGATTAGATCAGACTCAGTTGTACTGAATGACATGTTTCCTCTGAATGTGTGTGTGTGTGTGTGTGTGAGAGTAGATCACGCTCTGTTTAACTGATTGACATGGTTCCTCTAAATGTGTGTGTGTGTGTGTGATTAGATCAGACTCAGTTTAAATGAATGACATGTTTCCTCTGAATGTGTGTGTGTGTGTGAGAGAGAGTAGATCACGCTCTGTTTAACTGATTGACATGGTTCCTCTAAATGTGTGTGTGTGTGTGTGTGATTAGATCAGACTCAGTTTAACTAATTGACATGTTTCCTCTGAATGTGTGTGTGTTTGAGTAGATCAGACTCAGTTTAACTGATTGACATGTTTCCTCTGAATGTGTGTGTGTATAGCTCAGACTCGGTTTCCTCTGAATATATGTGTGTGTGTGTGTGTAGCTCAGACTCGGTTTCCTCTGAATATATGTGTGTCTGTGTGTGTAGCTCAGACTCGGTTTCCTCTGAATGTGTGTGTGTGTGTGTGTGTGTAGCTCAGACTTGGTTTCCTCTGAATGTGCTGCACGTTCTCACGCTTCTCCTCAGTGTCCGCTGTGAGTTATGTCTGAGATCTGCTGGATTAATGTGGATTTCATTTCTATGCAAGAGTAGTTTTTTCGTAACACACTCGGTTCTCACAGACATGACCGATGGCGATGATGTCACCGCGGTGTCCCACAGTGCACTGGGATCGGCCGTGGCGTGTCTCTGTCTGCGCTGAGGCTCTTACTAAATAAATGTGCTCGTTGTGTATTTTTAATCCGGTTTAATTCTAGAGTAATGAGTCGAGAGAGAGGTATAAATAATCATGATGTCACGCCTGGGTCATTTACAGTCACACTGTTTACTAAGATTATAAAAGGCTGTTGAAAGAGTCTCTTCTGTTTGTTTATTTGATCAACAATACAGTAATATTAATACCATTTAAAATTAGGGATGCACTGATAGGATTTTGTGGGGCCAATAGGATTTAAAAAAAAGTTTTTTTTATAGACAACCATATTGATGGGTTTGTCCATTTTCAACCCAGCTTGGGTTGTTTTGAACCCAGCATTTTTTAGTGCTCCATTCATTTCAATGAGAAACCTTTGGCGTCACACACAAATGCATTTAATTCTTTGCGTTTGTAAAAGCAGACATGATTTTATTCATATTTAAAGGCTACTTTTATATTTTGGAGCAACTAACCCAACTCCTACCCTAAACCTACCCAATCTAAACAATATAAAACACACAACAGGCAAATAAATGTACAGTCACAAGTATTTATTGCAAAAACTGACCAAAAACAGGATAAAAGTATTAACTCATGTTGCATTGCAAGTCTTCTGAAGTCATACGATGTCTTCATGTGAAGAACAGAGTTGATTTTAATGTTTTAATCGCTGAAATGATGATCCCGCTGCCCCGTGAACGAACTCACTCATATCTCATTCAAATGATTCAAACGACTCTTGAGCATGACGCAATCGGTCACAAGATACACGAGAGCCAATGACATTAGGGATGCACCGAATCCAGATTTTTGAGGTTCGGCCGAATACCGAATCCACTGTTAAGATTCTGCCGAAACCGAATACCGAATCCAACTCCCATCCTCAGTCCATTATCACAGTAAACACATTAAAGACATTAACTACGTCCACAGCAGTGTATTTTTAATTTAATTTTAATTTAAAAAAAAAGGTATCATTATGCCAGGATGACTGCGCCGTGTTGCTGTCTGTAGATTCCTTCATGCACAACTCTTATTCTCTCGGATGGGAAGTTCGGTTCTTTTCTGCGAACCGGTTCTTTCGGACAGTTCGTTTCAATGAACCGGTTAAAAAAAACGGATCACTGCTTCTTTTATGTCCTTACGTAATGACGTCATTTCTATCATCCCGGCGGATGAAGATACATTCAAACACATTCATATAAAGTATTTGTAATCAAAACTTAGTATAGTAATAATTATTATTGTCATCATCATCATCATCTTGGAAACGTTTTTTAATTCATGTTTTGCAAAAGCAATCAATACAGCCACTGATGTTTTACACAGATTAAATAAATTTACATTGACATAACACACACAAATCCTTGGTTCACCCGTGCTCATATATTATTAGCATCCATTTTCCGAGAGAAACAGCAGCCGTCCCACTCCGAGAGAAACAGCAGCGGTCCCACTCCGAGAGAAACAGCAGCGGTCCCACTCCGAGAGAAACAGCAGCCGCCCCACTCCGAGAGAAACAGCAGCCGTCCCACTCCGAGAGAAACAGCAGCCGCCCCACTCCGAGAGAAACAGCAGCGGTCCCACTCCGAGAGAAACAGCAGCCGTCCCACTCCGAGAGAAACAGCAGCGGTCCCACTCCGAGAGAAACAGCAGCCGTCCCACTCCGAGAGAAACAGCAGCCGTCCCACTCCGAGAGAAACAGCAGCGGTCCCACTCCGAGAGAAACAGCAGCGGTCCCACTCCGAGAGAAACAGCAGCGGTCCCACTCCGAGAGAAACAGCAGCGGTCCCACTCCGAGAGAAACAGCAGCCGCCCCACTCCGAGAGAAACAGCAGCCGTCCCACTCCGAGAGAAACAGCAGCCGTCCCACTCCGAGAGAAACAGCAGCGGTCCCACTCCGAGAGAAACAGCAGCGGTCCCACTCCGAGAGAAACAGCAGCGGTCCCACTCCGAGAGAAACAGCAGCCGCCCCACTCCGAGAGAAACAGCAGCGGTCCCACTCCGAGAGAAACAGCAGCCGTCCCACTCCGAGAGAAACAGCAGCCGTCCCACTCCGAGAGAAACAGCAGCGGTCCCACTCCGAGAGAAACAGCAGCCGCCCCACTCCGAGAGAAACAGCAGCCGTCCCACTCCGAGAGAAACAGCAGCGGTCCCACTCCGAGAGAAACAGCAGCGGTCCCACTCCGAGAGAAACAGCAGCCGCCCCACTCCGAGAGAAACAGCAGCCGCCCCACTCCGAGAGAAACAGCAGCCGCCCCACTCCGAGAGAAACAGCAGCCGTCCCACTCCGAGAGAAACAGCAGCCGCCCCACTCAGAGAGAAACAGCAGCCGCCCCACTCCGAGAGAAACAGCAGCCGCCCCACTCCGAGAGAAACAGCAGCCGCCCCACTCAGAGAGAAACAGCAGCCGCCCCACTCCGAGAGAAACAGCAGCCGCCCCACTCCGAGAGAAACAGCAGCCGTCCCACTCCGAGAGAAACAGCAGCCGCCCCACTCAGAGAGAAACAGCAGCCGTCCCACTCCGAGAGAAACAGCAGCCGTCCCACTCCGAGAGAAACAGCAGCCGTCCCACTCAGAGAGAAACAGCAGCCGCCCCACTCAGAGAGAAACAGCAGCCGCCCCACTCCGAGAGAAACAGCAGCCGCCCCACTCCGAGAGAAACAGCAGCCGCCCCACTCCGAGAGAAACAGCAGCCGCCCCACTCCGAGAGAAACAGCAGCCGCCCCACTCAGAGAGAAACAGCAGCCGTCCCACTCAGAGAGAAACAGCAGCCGTCCGACTCAGAGAGAAACAGCAGTAACTCGGAGAGAAACAATAACTCGTGGATGCAGTCATATGTTATATCCTGTGTTTTATATCATATTCACACAAATGGGTAGGTTTAGGGATGGAGTGGGGTTGGGTTACATGTTAAAACGTGTCGACATACCATAATAATATAAATGTAAGTGAAATAATGCTTGCTGATTAAATTGAGAATCAACCTCCAACATGTCATAACCCAGCGCGTCTGTGTATGACGCCAAAGGTCTCTCATTGAAATGAACGGAGCACCCAGCGCATCGAAAAATGACACAGGGCACCTTTAGCGTCTTCATTGTGACACAGAAGGCACTTGACCATGCTTCGGATTTTGACGCCTTGGGAGTGAGAACGGGTTGGCATACTACAGAAATAGTAGTATGGTATGTTATAAAATTATATTATAAAAGTTCTCTCACAAAAGTTTTTCCCAATGATGCTTTTTAGGTGTTTGTGCTTTGAGGCAGATGTCGAATTCAAAGTCATTTGCATACTGAAATGATTAACGCAAGACTTTTATCAAACTGCATGCATTAATGATTTAACACATGCAAACGTGTGTGTGTGTTTGTTTCATTCAGGCGGTCAGAGGATCAAATAAATGCATGTTGTGTTAGAGATTCTGCTTTTTCCATCTAGCCGCTGTTCATGTTGTTGAAAGGTGCAGGTTTTCTCTATAAGTGTCACTAGCTGCTGGTTTTCATCCAAACGTGAAGCGAATCTTTCAACGGAAGATGTTTGTATGTTTACAGCATTAGTTGAGATTTTTTCCCTTAAAATTAACATGTAGCTACTGTACCTGAGACTTATCCAACTGGATCCATATTAAATCAAGATCAGAGTAAACTGCAAAATTATGAATATAAATCATGAAAATCTGTTTCTGGTACCATTTTTTTTTTTTTTTTTTTTTTGGATTTCCACCTGGATTTGGCCGACCCAAATTAAAAAGCCTCCCATACACACATACAGTGGTCTAAGTTCAAAATGTTGAGGTCATTTTACAGGAAACCCTTTAAAGTTACACAAAACACTGCTAAAAGTGATTAACATGGAAGTGTATGTTGTCTAAGCTGAACAACATTCAAGCAGGAAAACCTGCTCTAGTAGAGAACAAACACAACATCAAGAGTTTGAACAAGGCCGTAATATGTCCTTTAAAATCGAGGCAGGACACACACACACACACACACACGTGAGATGTGTTGTGGTTGTATGAGCAGATCAGACAGATTGAAGTCTTCTGTCTGTTTTTCTCCCATCTGGGACTGAAACTCTCCCAAAAGCCATTAGTGTGTGTGTGCCTGTTTATGTGGTTTATGAGGACACACATTTGTATAACTACATGGGTATTACACTGGTATTACACTATATATGTGGTTTATGAGGACATATCAAATGTCCCCATAATTCAAATAGCCTTAAAAACACACTAAATTATGTTTTTTTAAGAAAGTAAAAATGCAGAATGTTTCCTGTGATGGGTAGGTTTAGGGGCAGTGTGTGTGTGTGTGTGTGTGATGGGTAGGTTTAGGGGCAGTGTAAGGGGATAGAAAATACGGTTTGTACAGTATAAAAACCATTACGCCTATGGAGAGTCCCTGTAAACCACATAGACCAACGTGTGTGTGTGTGTGTGTGTGTGTGTGTGTGTGTGTGTTATAGTGATGCTTAATCATCTTTTATATGATTGTGTGTGTGTTTGTCAACAGAGTTTTGCTGAAGAGGACCGAGAGACTTTGAGAAACTGAAGAGTAACGGCAGAACAACACCACGTGAGTCTTTCATTAATACGCCTTATACAAATATTATGCATGACAGATCACTTGTTTATGTATTTTCAATTAAATATGAATATTTATTCAAATATGTACATCAGTTTTATTACTATTGGAATGAGCATTAAGTAATAACCTTTTTAGTGTTATGCAATGATATAATGTTTGTTACACACACACACACACACACACACACACACACACACACACACACACAAAAGAGCTGCATTACACAACTAGTTAGTGTAATTAGCATAATTTACAGAGACAAATATTAAATATTACATCATGATGTGTGTGTGGTAGTTTAAGTGGCAAATCAGACGGATCCCAGCATGCTTTGCTGCGGTTCAACCAGACACTGTGTGTGTGTGTGTGTGTGTGAGTGTGAGAGAGAGAGATCGTATGTGATAGGGCTGCATGGTTTTACAAATGAAAAGTGTGTATATAATATTTAGATTATATATGACTAATAAGAATAATTATGATTATTATTGTACAATAAAAATATTTATCAGAATAAGAAATATTACTATCACAATAAGTATGTTAGAATAAATATAACAATAATATTTATATTTTATAGAAACCTGCTGTGTTGCCGTTAATATGCTATTACTAAAAATCATTAAAAAAGATCTACGGATTTATTGTAAAAATAAAAAAAAAAGTTAATTTATTAATTATTTTTCTTTGTTTCTTCAGTTTGGAATCTCTCTCTCTCTCTCTCTCTCTTTCTCTCTCTCTCACACACACTCTCTCTTTCTCTCTCTCACTCTCTCTCTCTCTCTCGTCTGTAATCCAGCATCTGTTCCGGCTGAATTAACTCTTTAACGCGTGCCTGATTTGCATATTAACCCTGTTAATGGAGAGTTGTCTTTGTTGTGTGGATGGCATCAGTGGCGAGCGTCTGTCAGTAAATCCTGTCCTCGATTCACCTTCATCCAGACACGTCCAAACACATCCCTGTGTTCGGCTCAGGGCGTCTCCCTCTCTCTTCCAGTAAACCGGCTGTCGTTTCCGAACTTCTTCAGATCTCGTTTGTGACGTCGTGTGGGGTTTGGCTTTTTCTGTTCACATAATAATGCTGATTTACTGCATCGACTTGCATTTCGAAACTAAAATGATCCAGGTCCGTGTTTCAGAACCGACTCAAGTCGTTACTTGTCTTGGGAGATTTACATCAGGGCGCCACAATCGCTTGAATTCCTCGGAAAAATAACAACCAGAATCCGTGTAATCCCATGAGCGCTATACATGCAGCCTTTACGATGTGATTTACATTTTACATTTTACATTTATGCATTTGGCAGACACTTTTATCCAAAGTGACTTGCATTGCATTAAGGGTACACATTTTACATTATTGTCAGTTCTTGCTTTGCCTGGGAATCGAACCCATGACCTTGGCGAGCGCCACGCTCTATTGTTTGAGCTACAGGAAAGTTCTGGCCTTTATTTGAGGATTTAAGAGCTTTACATTTAATCATTTAGCAGACACTTTTATCCAAAGCGACTTACAAAAAGGGGAGAGCAGTAGAAGCAACGAAACAAACACGGCCAACAACCTGCAAGAGCTGTAAGAATTTTCAGTTAATCGAGCACAGTACACAAACATTTTTTTTTTTTTTTTTTTTAAGACAAACAGAAAATTTTATTGGATAGTTAAGTGATTTTTTTGAAGGGACAAGTGAAAAATAATTTAACTTGCCCGACGGACAAGATCCTGATTAAAACAAAAAATAACTAGCGAATCCCCAAAATGCACGAATGATTGTGCATTAATGTAGTGTAAGTGGCGATCGATAGTGGATGATAATAATATATGATGAACTGACGATAACAAGGTCTCGCTGTTGACGCTCGTGCTGCCTCTCGAGGAGAAATTACAACACTAGAGCGTTTAAGCCGTTTGCTGAATACCATCACAACTGAAAATGACACTGCTTTCATATGACAGTTTCAGAAACAATTAATTAACATTCACTTAAATTTACCTTCACTTAACGTCATTTACATTTTAGATGCTATATTGAGCGCTTTTGTTCGATTTCAGCAGCGAAAATCGTTCACAGCAGAACCGTAACGCGTCTCACAGCAACAAGTGTGTTACTGAACGATTCAGTGTTTGAATGAATCGTTTGAATGAACGACTCAATGACTCACGCATTAGGACAGCCACCTGCTGCCACCTACTGGAGGTTTAGTTTCATGTTTAAACACACTTTACAACATTTCTTTTTTGTCTATTCAAAACTACAAATCTCAAAACATTATTTAATGCAGTAGTAATTTTTCAGTGTAAATTATTTAATTTTATTGTTAACAGCCCTTATAGTGTCTTAATTTAATTTAATGTATTGATCAAATTTAAGAATATAAAATTAAACCTGAAGCATAGCCTATATTTAATAAGACTAGGGGGGAAATGCCCTTTATAAAAGGTACAAATATCACAAATTTGAAATGATTCAATAAAAATTAAAAAAAATATGCAGATTTAAATATGTCAAAGCTGATTGAACACTGGTGAGAATATTGCTTCAGAATAAATTATAGTTACAACACACACACACACACACACACACACACACACACACACACAAAATAAAAAAATTATCGAACTTTTTTCTGGACAAGCACATGAACATGCTTAATGTCCAGCCCTGGCTTTGATTGCTTTAATCTGAACTGAGACGTGTTTCTGAACCTTCAATCCTTTGCAGTGTTTTATTTAAACCGCAACTAAACCATTAAACCAGCAACAATAAATAAAACAATGCATTTTAAGGCGTCAAGTTGTTTTCCTCGATGCTCCTGTCAGCTGCTCATATCAATAAATCATTGATGTTTTCATAATTAATGTCTGGCCTTTATCAATCTTTTGTTCTTCTGTGTTGCTGAAGTTTGCCTGTTCCCTCAGTCTCTGGTTATTTCTGTCCTGTTTGTCTTTTGTCCCTGGAAAGAAGCGATCGGCAGATCTCGCCTCATAAATTAACAGGGATGTGATTGGAAAGGACCGATCCGTTCGCACCTGTTTCTCTCGTCTCATTATCCAGCCTCATCTGTCGCTCACGCACCGTTTGATTGGTCGAGAGAAACTCAGCGTGACATCATGACTGTTGGTTTGATTTCACACTAGTAGCTGTGATGGAAACCTCTAGTGTTAACCTTAAAACGACGCAGAACACCCTAGCAACTGCATAGCAACAGTCTAAAACACTCAGGACATAACTGCAACTGCATAGCAACCACCTAAACTAGCCAGTACACCCTAGCAACTGCATAGCAACAGTCTAAAACACTCAGGACATAACTGCAACTGCATAGCAACCACCTAAACTAGCCAGTACACCCTAGCAACTGCATAGCAACAGTCTAAAACACTCAGGACATAACTGCAACTGCATAGCAACCACCTAAACTAGCCAGTACACCCTAGCAACTGCATAGCAACAGTCTAAAAAACTCAGGACATGACTGCAACTGCATAGCAACCACCTAAACTAGCCAGTACACCCTAGCAACTGCATAGCAACAGTCTAAAACACTCAGGACATAACTGCAACTGCATAGCAACCACCTAAACCACCCAGTACACCCTAGCAACTGCATAGCAACCATCTAAACCACCCAGTTCACCCTAGCAACTGCATAGCAACAGTCTAAAACACTCTGGACATAACTGCAACTGCATAGCAACCACCTAAACCACCCAGTATACCCTAGCAACTGCATAGCAACAGTCTAAAACACCCTAGCAGGTGTATAACAGCCTAAAACAGTCAAAACACCTGAGCAACAGTCAGATCACCCTAGCAACTCCAAAGCAAAAGCCCTAGGATCTCAAAACACATTCGCAACTGCATAGCAACAACCTAAAACACACAGAACACCCTAGCAACCCCATAGCAACAGCCCAAACCACTCAAAACACATTTGCAACTGCATAGCAACAGCCTAAAACATGCAGGACACCCTAGCAACTCCATAGCAACAGCACTAGACACTCAAAACACATTTGCAACTGGATATCAACAACCTAAAGCACTCAGAGCATCCTAGTAAGGGAGACTGAAATGTTCCCAGGGTTCCTTATGAGGGCAAAACCAAGTTGTGTGTGTGTGTCGACCTTCTGCCGCTCCCTGTGGGCGTCTCTTGGCTCTGGATGAGTTTTGGCTTTCTGAGAGGTTTATTTGCTGAGGTCTGACCTCTCGTCCCGTGTCTCTGGGCACCGGGTTTCCTTCAGACGACTTTCTCTGGAGTCATCCAGAAAAAAACAAACACGGATTCAACACATTCAGATTCATCAAATAAGGGATTTGAGATGGATTATTATACAATTTTGACATTATAACATGACATTATTATTTAAAATATATATATTTATAAGACTCTTCAGTTCACCTCGTACCTAAAAGCTGGTTTATTGTTTTATTGAACGTCTGCTTTTCTCAGGTGTCGAAAGGCGTTTCGTTTTCCATGTGAATGTTGGATCTAAATGTGTCTGTTCGCGGGCTGGGGGCTGATTGTGGTGTGTAGTTTGTGATGCGTGTAGTGTATGTTTGTGATATGTGTTTGTGGTGTGTGTAGTGTGTTTGAGATGTGTGTAGTGTGTTTTTGATCTGTGTAGTGTGTTTGTGGTGTGTGTTTTTGATCTGTGTAGTGTGTGTTTGTGATGTGTAGTGTGTGTGTGTGTGTTGATGTGTGTGTGTGACGTGTTAGTGATGTGTTTGTGAGTGTGTGTTAGTGATATGTCACATCACATCATAAACACATGTGGTGTGTGTGTGTGTAGTGTGTTTGTGGTGTGTGTAGTGTTTGTTTGTGATGTGTGTGTGTGTGTGTGCGTGACGTGTAGTGTGTTTGTGATGCGTGTAGTGTGTGTGTGTAGTGTGTGTTTGCGAGCAGACAGCTGGCGGTGCGGGCCGCAGGAGCCCGGTGGGGTCGTACAGACCTCATTTCCAAAGCCACTGTAAACAGAAGGTTAAAGAGGGTTCAGAGGCGGCTGCTCGCGCTGCATTAACACACACTCGTCAGCCTCCACAACACATCACCGTCATGTGCCAAAAGTCATGGACATCTTCAGCTTTTATTTAAAAAGCTGATTGTGTAAGCGTAGTTGTGCTTTGAGTCGATTCTTGTTTTATTTGTGACAATAATGCAATTAGTGATCGACCGATATTGTTTTTATTTTATAACCGATACAATTATTTGCATGTTTTTGTGCGTGTTATTTCTGTTTTGTTTTTGTTTTTTCAATTATAGCAACAGCACCGAACTGAACTTTTTAAACAATGTAATTTTTGCAGTCTCACTCCCTTGCATAAAGAACAAAAGAGCATTTAAAAAAAACATACATTTTAACCTTGATGATGTTGCATCTTTTTATTTATAGCTACGGCATATTAACAACATGCTAAATACATTTAAAAAGGTCTGCTTTCAAATGGAGAACATAAATAAATGAGAGTTGTGTCCATCAACTCCCCTTAACTAAGCTAAGCTAAGCTTAAGACTTTAAAAAATAGTTTAAAAAAAAAAGTTCATAAGCTCTTGACTTTTAAAAAATGACTTAAAACATTTATCTTTAGCTTATGTCTTTAAGCTATTAAATCAATTAGTATTTTCCCATTTTTAAATTATCTTAAGCACTTTGAGATTTGTTCCAAATGTAAAGTGCAATACAAATAAAATGTATTATAATTTATTATTATAAATATAAACATTATTATAAAAAAGGGTTTATGTTTTTAATAGACTAAAGAGTGAATAGTCAATGGAATATGCAAACATTGTAATAGCGATGATGTATTCACGGTTTTATTTATTTTTTCTGACAGAGTCCATCTCATCTGGTAGGCTACGGCATCAGAATTATTAATTATTAATAATGTTTGCGTCGGTCTAGATTGATGAAATACCTGACAGAGTACGTCTCGCGGAGATAGGCCTAATAATTAATTTCCACAGAGCTGTAATTATATGTTTATTATTGAAATGTTATATAGCAGACGTTAAGATAATTTAAGGAGTGGGTCTTGTTTAAAGTTACATACGGTGACTAGCCTGTGCTGGAGCAACAACCGGTGAGGAAACGGCTGAACTTCACCAGATGAGAGAGGGAGAAACACATTCGGCGCTTTTATTTCCTACATGCTCTTATTCACGGATGTTTTATTTAATTCATGTGAAGTTACGTCTTTATTGTGACATGGCGGATTACCTGACTCCGTGATCATCTCTATTTTTAGCGCCAAGTTTAAACTAGGTTACATAACCACAGATATGTATCTATGTACATAACTACATAGTAGCATCGCATAACATCTTATTTGTGCAGTACTGTTATGCTAAATAAAGTTTATTAATTACGGGGTGCAAGTTATTTTACCTTTTTGAACACTGTTCTCATCTCCCATCAGACGCGGGGCTTTAATGGCGGACTTGTCGTTGTCGCGATTCTCAAAATGGCGTCTTTTTTTTTTTTTTTGATGAATCCGCTATTACCAAACCACTACCCGATTATTGGAAAACGCTTAACTATCGTGAAGGCAATATATCGGTCGATCACTAAATGCAATGAAATATGACAAATTGTGCAATATTTTTTTGTCCAGGCAGTCATTAGAAGAAACGATGAACAGATGCGAAACGAGAGTTGTTAATAACTCATTATGTTCTAGTCTTTTTCCTGAGCTTCCTATTTTTCTATGCAGTTTTTTCTTAGCTGTAATTGCCAAATAATTCTGTCAGATAAAATTGATTTTGATGATGCATCATTTCATATTATCTTTGATTCCTAAACATTTAAGATTTAATCAGTGCTAATGTGGAAAAATTATGCATCTTATCGATTACTGTGGCCTGTTGTGCAAAGTTTCACGTCTCATCCGCGCTTCATTATAGAAATGTATGTTTTGCATACTGTGGTAAATACACAGTGTAGTAGATTGTGGCCGCAGGGACAAAACCAGCCCGCAGTCGTCTCTCTATAGTGTTATTATAGTTTGCTGGCTTTGCCTCTTCTGTTGGATTTTTCCCACACGGAAATTCTGACCAATCGAAAAGCATTTTAGGAAATGCCATGGCCAATGAGTGATGTGGATGTTGTCACGTGCCTGCGTTTTGGTTCGTTTCAACTGGTTCGGACCAAAGTGACCAGTGTGGTGTGAAAAGGAACCAAAAAAGCTGAAAAATGCAACAATGTATAATTGTTTGCCCTTGGTTCGGACCAAATGAACCGAACTAGAGATGTGAAAGCACCCTGAGATCGCAAACCCAAACTGGACCAATCAGCTGCAAGCAAAGACGCACTTAAGCCACACCCCCTGTATCTCTCGTTCCAAATGAAACCAGTTTATAATGACAACTTTAGAAATAAAATTGTGCATCTTTTGGTGCTAATTATTTATTATATTTGTATTATATGAGTTATAATCACTTTGAATTCATAGACTATGTTCATATAAATATTATATTAATTGACAAGTAGCCAAATAGTAATATAAATGCGTTCATAATTCTTTTAAACAATGAGTATTAATTTGAGCTCTTTGTGAACCTATAATTAAGCATATTTCTTTGATTCACGTCATGCATTGATATAGCCAGATCATCTTTCAGCTGCTTTTCTCAATCTTCAGAAGAGAAGTGGATCAAACGGACGCTGTGATTGGCTGTTTGCAGCACGTGTCACACTTTCAGGTGCACGCGCTTCAGAGTTGATCGCTAACTCTGGATTAAACCTTTTAGTTTGAGTTGACAGAGAAAGTTTATACCGAGCTTTGAGAAACGGTTGAACTTGATCTAAACCAGGCTGGATTTATCTGGATCTGTCAACTCTAAACCTTCTCAGAGTTTGTTCAGCTAGCTTTAAGAAACAGGCCTCAGATCTGTTTGAACTGATCAATGTTTATTTTGGTGGTCACTTCCCTCCACTGATGTGTGCATGCATGTCTCCCTCTAGTGGAGAAAACACACACTGCAGACAGAGCTTGGCAATGCATCTTTTCAGGAATGATTCTGCAGATTTTTTTTTTTTAATTTTAGGATGTGTATGAAGTGTCTAAATCGTTTTTTAGTGAGAATGTGTGTGAATTGTCATGCACATAATGTCCCAATGTAATGCTTTATTATCTCCTGATGCTGCTTTCTGAGGTGCTCGTGTTTATTTGATTCTTTTTCTTTGTATTTTAGTTCTAGAGCTGCTGAAGTGCATCGTGAGAAAAGACGTGTGGAGAAACTGAACCAACTGAGTGACAAACTGACCAACGGGATGCCAGGAATGAGTGCGCAGGAAACCAGCACGGTACACACACACACACACACACACACACACACACACACACACACACACACACACACACATACACACACAGATCAGCGGATCTTTTACTATAATAGTTTCCTAATGACAGAATATTTGTGTCAGTTTCTGCTGACTGTTGCTTCAAAACAAGAGCATTTTACATGACAAGAAATTAATTTGAATATTGAAATTAATACGGAACATTTAAAAAGAAGGGTAACACTTTACAGCAAGGTTTTGCTTGTTTATTTGTGTGTGTGTGTGTGTGTGTGTGTGTGAGAGAGAGAGAGAGAGAGAGAGAGAGAGAGAGAGAGAGAGAGAGAGAGAGAGAGAGAGTGTGTGTGTGTGAGAGTGTGTGTGTGTCTAAATGTGAGAGAGTGTGTGAGAGTGTTTGCGTGTGCGCGAAAGTGTGCGTGTGCGCGCATTTGTGTGCGTGTGCAAGCAAGTGTGTTGTGTGCGTGAGCGAGTGTGTGTGTGTGAGCGAGTGTGTGTGTGTGTGTGTGTGTGTGTGAGCGAGTGTGTGTGTGCTAGTGTGTGCGTGTGTGAACGAGTGCGTGTGCGTGTGCGCGTTTATGTGTGTGTGTGAACAAGTGTGTGTGTGTGTGAGCTACTGTGTGTGTGTGAGCTACTGTGTGTGTGTGAGCTACTGTGTGTGTGTGAGCTACTGTGTGTGTGTGAGCTACTGTGTGTGTGTGAGCTACTGTGTGAGCGAGTGTGTGTGTGTGTGTGTGAGCGCGTGTGTGAGTGAGCGCGTGTGTGTGTGTGTGAGCGAGTGTGTGTGTGTGTGTGTGTGTGTGTGAACGAGTGTGTGTGTGGTAGTGTGTGCGTGTGTGAACGAGTGCGTGTGCGTATATGTGTGTGTGTGAACAAGTGTGTGTGTGTGTGTGAGCTACTGTGTGTGTGTGTGTGAGCGAGTGTGTGTGTGTGTGTGTGAGCTACTGTGTGTGTGTGTGTGTGTGAGCGAGTGTGTGTGTGTGTGCGCGTGCGTGCGAGTGTATGTATGCGTGCGTGTGTCTTTTGATATGTATTTGTTTAAACGGCTCCAGATGTTGCTGATGTTTCTCTGGATCTTATGGAGCATCTGTCCGCTCACCTGCCGGCTCCTCACACTCTTCTCCTCCGTCACGTCTCGTTCTCTCCTCTTTCACCATGTGTTGTCATTCAGGGCTTTTGCACACATTCTGTTGTTTCGCTCTTTCCTCCAGAGATTTTGACGTCTCCTTTTGATGTTGGAGGAAGAGTGGGCTTTTATTGCTGATGAATTAGATTTGTAAAACCAGCTGCTGGAGTATTAATAAAACTGATAATAAATGAAGAGCCTGTTTATGAACAAAACTAATATCTAATATTTATGAGAACTAATATCTGCAGATGAGCGCAGAAAAATTATCATGTTTTCCTTTTAAACGAAGTTTATTTTTCTGAGCAGATATTAGTTTTACTTGAAGCTTAAATTCACTTCATTTTGATAATTATTTCCCAGCACAACTTTACTTAAAGCCTTTATATATCATGTGTTATTTTTAAAGCATGGTATGATTTCATGAATAATTGTAACACAATTATAATATATTATTATACTTATGTATTCATTGTTACCTTTACCAAACAATGTCAGATGTAATGGGGAATCTGCAAATGTCCAATTATTTATAATGCATTATAACGTACACCATGAATATCTTTATAATGCATTATAACGTACATCATGAATATCTTTATAATGCATTATAACGTACATCATGAATATCTTTATAATGCATTATAACGTACATCATGAATATCTTTATAATGCATTATAACGTACATCATGAATATCTTTATAATGCATTATAACGTACATCATGAATATCTTTATAATGCATTATAACGTACATCATGAATATCTTTATAATGCATTATAACGTACATCATGAATATCTTTATAATGCATTATAACGTACATCATTAATATCTTTATAATGCATTATAACGTACATCATGAATATCTTTATAATGCATTATAACGTACATCATGAATATCTTTATAATGCATTATAACGTACATCATGAATATCTTTATAATGCATTATAACGTACATCATGAATATCTTTATAATGCATTATAACGTACATCATTAATATCTTTATAATGCATTATAACGTACATCATGAATATCTTTATAATGCATTATAACGTACATCATGAATATCTTTATAATGCATTATAACGTACATCATGAATATCTTTATAATGCATTATAACGTACATCATGAATATCTTTATAATGCATTATAACGTACATCATTAATATCTTTATAATGCATTATAACGTACATCATGAATATCTTTATAATGCATTATAACGTACATCATGAATATCTTTATAATGCATTATACATAAAGGCTTTAAGTGTTTCCACCAACACCACCCTAACAATGCAAAAAATAGATGCTAAAACTACTAGTGACCACATTCTGGCAAACATCCATCCGATTTGCTGGGACATACGCAGCTCATTTTTTCATATTATTGTCGAAATGTAGTTTTATCTTGTGAATTGCAGAGCACAGACGCACTCGGTGTAATTTTGAGCACAGGATCGCAAAAAAACTGGGTCAGAGCGCATCCTCAATCCAGAGCCATATGTTACTCTACCAGGCCCTGAGGGAAACACACACACACATATATAGGCACACACACAGCACATACTCTCTCTCACACTCTCTCTCTCTCTCTCTCTCTCTCTCTCTCTCTCTCTCTCTCTCTCTCTCTCTCTCTCTCTCTCTCTCTCTCTCTCTCTCTCACACACACACTCGTATATAGGCACACACACGCAGCACTCTCTCTCTCACACATACATACACGTTTACACACAAACACGCGCACACACACACACACACACACAAGCGCACACACTCTACCAGGCTCTAAAGGAAAACACACACAAACGCTAAGAAACACACTCTGAGCTGTCCTGAGATTCACCCTTACAGATTCTGTTATAGATGACAGTTCCCATCGTGTGTGTGTGTGTGTGTGTGTGTGTGTGTGTGTGTGTGTGTGTGTGTGTGTGTGTGTGTGTGTGAATCAGGCAGATGTAGAGTGATGCGAGGTATTTGTGACCGACAGCCGCTCAATCTCCTCTCGCTCTCACGGCCTGTCACATGACCTCATTAGCATACTAATCCCCGCCCCCGCCACGGCAACAGGCTCGGCGATTGTGGCCCTCATAGACCGTAAAAAAAGGTGGCCCTGCAGGGAAAAGCGTCAGGGATTTTGGGGAGTTTATTTCAGCAAACGTGTGGTATCTTCATAATGTTAATCATCTCTGTCATATTCATAAATGCCAGGCTGTCACAGGCTTATATGATGTCATTTATTTCAATTTACTGCTCCGAAACACAGACGCAGCCTAGTCTCGGGGGACGTTCTGCCGAATGAAATCGTATTTGGTGGAAATTAATCACATTAAACTGTAGATTAAGTGATAATCCTCTCAGAGCTCTTAAACACTGTAAGTGATTTGCGTCATCGTTGACCCGGGGAGCCGCTCGGTCCGTTACCCGGAGATCAGTGCAGCGTCCCTGGGGAGGAGCGCCGGGCGAGCCCCTGGATTAGGCCTTAAAATCGCCCGTCGGACCCTCATTTACATGATTACGCTTTAATTATGTGAAATATTAAATGATGGTAATTCCAGTATTTTGCGTGTGTGTGACGCATGTTTGTCTGTGCCGATTTTACGGACGGCCGGCTGTTTGGGATTTTATTATTTTGAACGCTGTAAAGCCCAAGAGCGTTATATCTGGCTTCTATGGCTCATATAGTATGATATAGGGAAGATACAAATATTTATTTATGATTGTTTTACTTGCTAAAGAGATGTAAACTGTCAGAAGGAATGCAGGAGATTGTGTGTGAAAGGTTTATCATGTTCAATCTCACACACGAGCTGTGATTCTGTGGGCTCTATAGGGGGGATTGTAAAAGAGCCGCTAGTGAGTATCAGAGCTCATATAATTTGATTTATCGCCTCTCGTTTCCCTGATCCCTCTAAGCTCAAAGTAACATGTCATAACGCAATTGCATTTGTCCGGACCAGTGGCACATGAACTCAATGTCCAAATGAGCATATCATCACTGAATCTATCCAGAAACACACACACACTCATGCATACATACATACACGCACACACAAACGCGTACACACACGCTCACAAACGTACACTCACATATACACATGCTCACACACTCGCATACATACACACACTCACGTACACGCATACATACACACACTAACATGCATAGATACACACACACACACACACACACCCTCGCATGCATGCATGCATACATACACTCACCTACACGCATACCTACACGCATACATACACACACTCACACATACATACATACACACTCTCTCACACATACACATACTCACGTACATGCATACATACACACACTCACATACATACATACACTCACATACACACATATATTTTGTCTCATTATTATTATTATTATACACAATCTCACACACATACACACACTCGCATACGTACACACACTCACATGCATACACACATACATACACACACACACTAACATGCATACACACACACCCTCGCATACATGCATACATACACTCACCTACACGCATACATACACACACTCACCTACACGCATACATACACACACTCACCTACACGCATGCATACACACACTCACCTACACGCATCCATACACACACTCACCTACACGCATACATACACACACTCACCTACACGCATACATACACACTCTCTCACACATACTCACGCTCACATGCATACATACACACACACACACACACACACATTTTGTCTTTTATCCCCCATGATAGCATGGTTTTGTGAACTCTCTCATACGTCCTCTTCTGATGTTTCCTCTATCTGTGTCCCTGCTGGACAGAGTTAGTCTGAGTGTGACCCCTGACCTCTTGAGTGACAGCTGTGGCATGATGGTAGTCGACAGCGACAGCCAATGACAGGCCGGTGTGATGCGTGTAGGTGATGCTGATGTCATGTGATGATCTGCGGCGCTGTGGTGGGATCAGTGTGTGTGTGTGTGTGTATAGATTTGAGATGCTGCTCCTGAAGGACAGCAGCTCTTCATCCTCATGTCAGAGCGCAGTGAACACGGCGACATTCTGTTGATGGGTTGAGAAGCGGTTTGGTGTGTTGTTGCGTCAAGAGCCTAGCATTGTTAAGAGTGTGTGTAGAAGATATGCAGATCTCTTCATCTACGACTGCTTCATAACACACGTGCTGTCTTCACTGAACAGTGAGCGAGATTACCGTACGGTGTGTCCTCGGTCACAGTGTAGGCATATGTAAAACATGTCACAGTGTGTGAATGTTGGTTTGAAAATCAAGATATTATTGCGATCCAAAGAGTCCTAAAAACATGAATGCAATGCTTGGCTCATAGAGGGTTATTTATCATTTAAATAAATGAATATGCATCATAAATACCACCACCTATTACATAAAATAACATTTTATTTTCTTTGCTTAAAGGAAAATACATGATATTAAAACGTAACAAAAATATTATATTATATAATGTAATGAATATAATGAGTGCTGGGGAAAACATGTATCTAAATATAATAATTATACACAAACTTTTATCTTGGATGTGATTTATCACTGAATTTTGAACCCAGCACTAAATGTAAATATAATATAAATACATAGTATTTATAAGCATAAATGTAATATTTTAAAGGTGCATGGATAAATGGATAATCACATATTTTCTGTTTTTGTAAAAAAAAAAAAAAAAAAAAAAAATATATATATATATATATATATATATGTGTGTGTGTGTGTGTGTATATATTTATATATGTGTGTAGTAGTTAATATATATATATATTTGTTAAAATCTTTTTTAAAAAGATCATTTTTAAAATAATATAATTAATATAAATACAATGGTTTTTTGAAAATAGCCATACATTAAATGTTATATGTGTATACATGATTTGTAAAAAAAAAAAAAGTAACTATTATAATATATAATACAAATAGCATTTTGAAAATAAGCATAAATTAAATATGTTAAAGTTGCAGGAATAAATATACTGTTTTGAGAATTTTTTATACCAAATGTATTTATGTAAAACTATACATTACATATTTGAAAAAGCATTTTTAAAAAGAGACAATTTTCTAAGTGTGTATGTTTTTGTGGAACGAAAATGTCTCACTTTTACTTTGCATAGCACTTGCGTACTGTGATTTTTGGAGTAATATTACCCAGAACCCCTTGCACAACAGTTCAGGCCGTTTTGATTATGAATCGATCGAATGGTGAATAATTTGAGCGATATGCTCATATTCACAAAACGGTGAGGCTAAGGAAGTTGAATCTCCAGAAACTGGAGTAATGTAAACTGTGGAATGAAGTGATGATTCATTTGAGGGATGAAGTTTTGGTTGCTGTTCCGTCTGGGTGAAAGTGTGGCGGTGTATTTCATAACTCAGATGCATCTGTTCTGTTGTAATATGGACGCCGTTGCCATTAGATGGGTGTTTCGTGTCTTTTCCCCTCAGGAATATAACCGTTGCACAAATCGGGTGGGAATGTTTCCTCAGAACAGTAGAAGAATGGAGTGTGTGTGTGTTTATAGGGAACAGAGAGGAACACAAGCGGTCAGAAACGAGCGCCCAAAGGCAGGAGCGTCACCCTGGAGGACGAGGACTGGAACCGGGCGGCCCATAAGAGGGCGGTGCTGAACTCCGGGTCCAATCTGATGCGTTCAGGAAGCATTAAAGACCTCATTTACAGGTTCGATGGGTCACACACACCGCCTCCACGCGCGCTTGGGTCACTGAAGATCAAAAGTAAAGACTTGAACGGACGGGATACCGGGAAAATGAGACACGAGGGCACAGAACGAGGGAAGATCCAGAACCCAGTCTCGTCTGGTGAAATATCAGATCCCAAATTACACGAACCCTCAGAGCAGAAACGTCCCGCCGCAGAGAAGACGACAGAAGAGCGGACCAAACGCATCACAGACTCCACAGAGCACAGGACGGAGAGTCCAGGGGCTTCTGTTCCCGCTCCGGTAAGTCCGGTATCGGACGCCATCGTCAGCCTCACTGCTTCACTGCGACTCTCCACACGCATGACATCACCTGTCAATCACCTGACATCATCAGCTGACACCTGTCAATCAGCCGTTTGATTCCCAGCTGCACGCTTCATCAATCACCTGACACTAACCAATCCAACACCGCAATCAGAGGCCATCAGTCATTCGTTTATTTATATTATTTTAGATTTACAATTTATTTTATTTACATTTTTGGATGGATGGATTTTTTTGATTGAAAACTTTGTTGAAGAATTGGTTAATTGATGGATTGATTAGTTTTTTTGATTGACAGATTTTTTTTATTGATTGATTGATGGACTGATAGATTGATAGATTGATTGTTTTTTTATTGATTGATTGATTGATTGATGGGCTGATAGATGATGGATGGACTAATTGATTGATGGACTGATTGATTGATTGATTGATTGATGTACTGATTGATTGATTGATGTACTGATTGATTGATTGATTGATTGATGGGCTGATAGATGATGGATGGACTAATTGATTGATGGACTGATTGATTGATTGATTGATTGATTGATAGATTGATTGATGTTTGATTGATTGATGTTTGATTGATTGATGGACTGATTGATGGATGGACTGATAGATTGATGGATGGACTGATAGATTGATTGATGGACTGATAGATTGATTGATGGACTGATAGATTGATTGATGGACTGATTGATAAATGGACTGATTGATTGATGGACTGATAGATTGATTGATGGACTGATAGATTGATTGATGGACTGATTGATTGATGGACTGATTGATTGATTGATAGATTGATTGATGTTTGATTGATTGATTGATGGATTGATTGATTGATTGATTGATGGACTGATTGACTGTGATTGATGGACTGATTGATTGATTGACTGATTGATTGATTGATTGATGGACTGATTGACTGTGATTGATGGACTGATTGATTGACTGACTGACTGACTGATTGATTGACTGATTGATTGATTGATTGACTGATTGATTGATTGATTGATTGATTGATTGATTGATGGACTGATTGATTGATTGACTGATTGATTGATTGATGGACTGATTGACTGATTGATTGACTGTGATTGATGGACTGATTGATTGATTGACTGACTGATTGATTGACTGATTGATTGGTTGATTGATTGATTGATTGATTGACTGACTGATTGACTGACTGATTGATTGATTGATGGACTGATTGATTGATTGACTGACTGATTGATTGATGGACTGATTGATTGACGGACTGATTGATTGATTGATTGATTGATTGATTGACTGATTGATTGACTGATTGATTGATGGACTGATTGATTGATTGACTGATTGATTGATTGACTGATGGACTGATTGATTGATTGACTGATTAATTGATTGATTAATGGACTGATTGATTGATGGACTGATTGATTGATTGATTGATTGATTAACTGATTGACTGATTGACTGATTGATTGATTGATTGACTGATTGATTGATTGATTGACTGACTGATTGATTGATTGACTGATTAATTGATTGATTGATGGACTGATTGATTGATTGATTGATTCATGAATTGATTTAAAAAAAAGATTGATTCTTTTTTTGACAATGGATTGATTGATTATTTAATTTTGGTTAGCATTTAATTTAATTCATTTATTTATAGTTTTTATATTATGAGTTGTTTTTATATTTCCATTTTTATTTACCTTATTTAAATTATTTTCGATTTATAATTTAATTAATATTTTTGGATGGATGGATTTTTTGATTGAGTGATTTCTTTCATTCATTCGACGATAATAACCCTGCGCATGAGCGCTTTAGATGTGCATGTGTGTGTTTGTCGCGTCTGTGAGTGTGTGTTTGTCGCGTCTGTGAGTGTGTGTTTGTCGCGTCTGTGAGTGTGTGTGTAACTGCACTACACACATCCGATCTGATGTAATCTTGTGTTTTGGATGTTGAGGTCACTACAGGTCACCGTCACTCACACCACTCTTTTCTTTCCCAGCATTCCGACTACAACGGTGAGAAGCAGCACAGCAGTCCTCAGTCCGATGAGGAACCCACGACCCCTAAAGTCCGGCCCAACCCAAAGTACCAGCTCTTCCTGGGCTCCAACGGCTCCTCGGCCTCCAACGGGTCGGCCGGCGGCGGGAGCAACGGGAACCTCATGAGGATCAGCTCGGCCATGCGTGGGTCCATGGAGTCGCTGTCGTCCCGGGACTGGGACAGCATGTCCGACAGGGTGAGTGTCTGAGGAACTGCTCTTCTAAAAGAAATGCCTTTGATTATTAGAGTCAGCTGAAACTACAGATAAAACATCAAATTATGGTGATAAATTGAAATGTATTTTATTGCATTTATCATTGTTTAATTTGGTGTACTAAAATAATCTCAAGTAATGAAAGTGACGTTGTGTTCGGTGACGTTGTGTTCGGTGACGTCGCGTTCGGTGACGTCGCGTTCGGTGACGTCGCGTTCGGTGACGCCGCGTTCGGTGACGCCGCGTTCGGTGACGCCGCGTTCGGTGACGCCGCGTTCTGTGACGCCGCGTTCTGTGACGCCGCGTTCTGTGACGCCGCGTTCTGTGACGCCGCGTTCTGTGACGCCGCGTTCTGTGACGCCGCGTTCTGTGACGCCGCGTTCTGTGACGCCGCGTTCTGTGACGCCGCGTTCTGTGACGCCGCGTTCTGTGACGCCGCGTTCGCAGTATGAACGTCGCGTTCGGTCGCGTTCGCAGTATGAACGTCGCGTTCGGTCGCGTTCGCAGTATGAACGTCGCGTTCGCAGTATGAACGTCGCGTTCGGTCGCGTTCGCAGTATGAACGTCGCGTTCGCAGTATGAACGTCGCGTTCGGTCGCGCTCGCAGTATGAACGTCGCGTTCGGTCGCGCTCGCAGTATGAACGTCGCGTTCGGTCGCGCTCGCAGTATGAACGTCGCGTTCGGTCGCGCTCGCAGTATGAACGTCGCGTTCGGTCGCGCTCGCAGTATGAACGTCGCGTTCGCAGTATGAACGTCGCGTTCGGTCGCGCTCGCAGTATGAACGTCGCGTTCGGTCGCGCTCGCAGTATGAACGTCGCGTTCGGTCGCGCTCGCAGTATGAACGTCGCGTTCGGTCGCGCTCGCAGTATGAACGTCGCGTTCGCAGTATGAACGTCGCGTTCGGTCGCGCTCGCAGTATGAACGTCGCGTTCGGTCGCGCTCGCAGTATGAACGTCGCGTTCGGTCGCGCTCGCAGTATGAACGTCGCGTTCGCAGTATGAACGTCGCGTTCGGTCGCGCTCGCAGTATGAACGTCGCGTTCGGTCGCGCTCGCAGTATGAACGTCGCGTTCGGTCGCGCTCGCAGTATGAACGTCGCGTTCGCAGTATGAACGTCGCGTTCGGTCGCGCTCGCAGTATGAACGTCGCGTTCGGTCGCGCTCGCAGTATGAACGTCGCGTTCGCAGTATGAACGTCGCGTTCGGTCGCGCTCGCAGTATGAACGTCGCGTTCGGTCGCGCTCGCAGTATGAACGTCGCGTTCGGTCGCGTTCGCAGTATGAACGTCGCGTTCGGTCGCGTTCGCAGTATGAACGTCGCGTTCGCAGTATGAACGTCGCGTTCGGTCGCGCTCGCAGTATGAACGTCGCGTTCGGTCGCGCTCGCAGTATGAACGTCGCGTTCGGTCGCGCTCGCAGTATGAACGTCGCGTTCGCAGTATGAACGTCGCGTTCGGTCGCGCTCGCAGTATGAACGTCGCGTTCGGTCGCGCTCGCAGTATGAACGTCGCGTTCGGTCGCGCTCGCAGTATGAACGTCGCGTTCGGTCGCGCTCGCAGTATGAACGTCGCGTTCGCAGTATGAACGTCGCGTTCGGTCGCGCTCGCAGTATGAACGTCGCGTTCGGTCGCGCTCGCAGTATGAACGTCGCGTTCGGTCGCGCTCGCAGTATGAACGTCGCGTTCGGTCGCGCTCGCAGTATGAACGTCGCGTTCGGTCGCGCTCGCAGTATGAACGTCGCGTTCGGTCGCGCTCGCAGTATGAACGTCGCGTTCGGTCGCGCTCGCAGTATGAACGTCGCGTTCGCAGTATGAACGTCGCGTTCGGTCGCGTTCGCAGTATGAACGTCGCGTTTGTGTTCGGTGACGTCATGTTCAGTGATCTCTCTGTGTTCTTTCAGATGGGCGGTTTTGAAAGTCCTCCCAGAGTTTTCAACAGTCCGTATGCGACGCTGTCATTGGACTACAATCCCATCAACAGGATGTCTGATTTTAAGGTAAGTGGATTCACATTCAGTGTTTGTGTATGTGTGTGTCCCTCTAGTAGACAGAACATGTACGTCAGCTCCATCCGTGTGTGTGTGTGTATAGATGCTCAATGTCCTACTTAATTGTCTTCAACAATGATTATCTACATTTTTATCATTTTTATAAATTCATATTAATCCAGACTGCATGATATACTACTAAAACTTAATTTGTCACACTGCAGGACTGTTGACTGTTATTCCTAATGTATTTGACTGTGTATGTCAGACACAGGAAGTGATGTCACCCGGCGTCTCTGAGATAAACCTCTTCGGTTTGAACAGAAGCGTGAGTCCCAATAACAGTCCGGCTCTGAACCAGCGCTCACGAATCCCCGGATACGACAGTCTGACGCGCAGACGAGACGTGAGCGTGAGTTTATTATTACACATCAAACTATACATTTACATAATAAAACCTTTAAATAACATAATTATTATTCATTATATTAATTACAATTATATATTAATAAATTTCATTCATGTATAATTAAATAACTTGAGTAACTTTATATATAATTATTTTAATACAATTAATAATACATTATAAATGTATGTGTGTAACTTATTTAAATATATACAGTATATATAATGATAATGTGTATGTGTAATTAGATTACTATTTAAAATTAAAATAAATAAATTATTTTAGTAAAATTATTATATATTTATGATGATATAATTATTATTATTTTTCTTACTGACACTTTGTCTCAGTAGTTAATTTGATTTGAACTAAAACAAAGTAAAAAAAAAAAGGAAAGTTAGTTTGAACTCCTGTGTTTCTCCTGAAGGCCACACCGGGTCAACTCATGCATCGGAACAGCCAGCCCAGCAAGAAGGATTTCGTCCAGGAGTTGACTAAACAGCTGGACGACTGTCGCAGGGTCAGTACGGCACACCATAGTCTTCCTCTGCTCCCACTGGAAAGACATTTCAAACTGTTTTGCTCAGTGTTTTGAGGTCAATCCAGTGCTTGAATAGAAATGCGTGAGTTTATCAGTCCGACCAAGCATGAGCTGCTTCTGGTTCATTTGTCTCACTGGTAATGGAAGGTTTTATTCGGCACATTTTGACACATGCGGTCATAAATCATCCAGATCTCTCATGTATATATACAGTATAATGCACAGACAGTATACGTACTAATAACTGCTGGTATACTGCAAAAAATGCTTTTCTTACTTAATATTTTTGTCTTGTTTCGAGTCAAATTTAAGAAAAATTCTTACAATAAGAAACATTTACTAGACAAGTACAAATTACTGTCTTGTTTCGGGAAAAAATAACTCAAAATTAAGTGAGTTTTTGCTTAAATTAAGCAGAATAATCTGCCAGTGGGGTAAGAAAAATAATGTTGTTTTAAGAATATTTTGCTCACCCCACTGGAATATTATTCTGCTTATTTTAAGCAAAAACTCTCTTAATTTTGAGTATTCTTTCCCCAAAGCAAGACAATTACTTTTGCTTGTCTAGTAAATACTTCTTGTTTTAAGAATTTTTAGGTGTTTGGACTAGAAACAAGACAAAAATACTTAGTAAGAAAAGCAATTTTTGCAGTGAGGACTGCGAACATTGATATTCAAGTCTAGAAAACGCATTCAAACCACATTTTGAATTTCTACATATTCTACTTATGCTAATTTTATGTTTTCTGCTCTTAGAAAGAGAGAAACCATGACTATTACCTTTAACGTGTCTTGATTTACTGGGTGCGCTACAGAGGAACCAGTTTCTGGAAGCGGAGAGCATCGAGCTGGAGAAGGAGAGGAATCAGATCCGCTTCGAGATGCGAGGGCTGCTGGTGAACAACGAGGATCTGCTGCGGACGAACACACAGATGCAGGGCGAGATGAACCGGCTGAGAGAGAGGATGGTCGAGTTAGAGAGCAACAACAACGTGATGCAGGAGCGCTTCAAAAAGATGGAGGTACAGAACACACACACACACACACACACACACTCAGGTCTGGAAGAAAAAACTCACTTCATTTCCTCCATAGGGACGCTGATTCTTAAAGGGGCGGTTCTGTGGGTTTTTTTCTAGGCTTGGTTGTGTTTATGGGGAGCAGTTTAACATATCTTAATACTTCTTTTTTTATTCTTCTAAAAACGCTGTATTTTTCTTCTATTCTCCCTTTATTCCACACCGCTGTCTGTCCTTTGAACGGCTCGTTTCCTTCCTGCTTCTATGAAGCCCATCCCTCTGAAAAACGCAATGGTCTTAGATTGGTCAGATGGCCAAATGTAGTGTCCTGTATTTTTATTGGCTGAAGTGCCAAGCACAGGTTGCCGGAAGCCACGCCCCTTCCCATTACGGGCAGAAGTCACATCTGCGGAGACTAGCGAGGGTTCATGATGTCACCAACACAGGAAGAAGCTTGCTGTAGTCCAAACCGGCCACTTTTGTAGGCAATAAACTGCCATAACTTTAAAAGACAATATCTCCGTTTGCATTGAACTTTCAGCGCTGTAACTTTGCAGAGACTGTTTATGCTCAAGCAGCAACATTACACACTAACTAAAGTTAAAAAAGTCAAATCACATGACACCACCCCTTTAATGGATAGTCGATGGTATTTGCTTCTGTTGAGGTGGTCAGCACACATTATTTTAGTTTAGTTATAAAACGATCGTGTTTAACAGCGGAATTGCTGGAGAAGAACTACATTACCCACAATGCTGTGCAGAAAATTCCACCAATCAGTGTCAAAACAACAGCCTGTTAGCTGCGCCCACTTCCATAAATGCAAATTATGTAAGATTCAGTCTTTCTACTCTCAAAATAAGTAGTTTTATAGGTTTACTCTCATTTTTAATATGATTAGGCTGTTCGCAATGTATCATGGGATTGTAGTTATTTCTCTCACTAAAGCTATTAAGTTCACACTTATTTTATTTTCAAATCTTTTTTTGCTTCAAATGAAAGTTTATAATGTTGTGATTTCTCCTCGTAGCTGGGTGGGCCCTAATGCACTATAGAGCTGTGATTGACGAGTGTGTGTGTGTGTCTGTGTGTGTGTAGAACGAGCTGAAGGAGGCGCGTGAGGTGATGGTTGAAGCAAACACTCAAGAATACGCCTTCAACTTTCTGCAGCAGACGCTCAAGAACAAGATACAAGACACAGAGGTGTGTACCAACATTTTATTATTATTATTACTAAAATGATCTTACCAACCCCAAACTTTCAAAGGCTAGTGTGTGTAATGATATATCCACGGCAAGGTTATTATCGTTAAATAAAGATAGAATCATCATAAAAAATAATTACTTGAAAGATGTTCATCTATGCTTTTGTGAAGGTAATGTCAAATCATTAAAAATGCATTTATGATTGCTGTTTTTGTATTTTGTGTGTTTCTGTAGGAAGCTCTGGAAAAACAAACTCAACACGCTCAGACCATGTCGGAGAAGCTCTGGCTCACCGAGCGCAGTCTGGAGGAGCTGGAGCTGGAGAAGGAGAGCAAAGCCAAGAAAGCTCTAGAACTCGGAAATACTGTTTTCAGACTGGAGACGGAGGTACACACACACACACACACACACTGCCCCTAAACCTACCCATCACAGGAAACATTCTGCATTTTTACTTTCTCATAAAAACTCCTCCTGTGTGATTTATAAGCCTTTTGTAAAGTGGGGCCATGGGTAATGTCCTCATATTTCACCCTCTCCTGTAATACCTGTGTCATACCCATGGCATTATACACATTTGTGTCCTCATATGTCACAAAAACATGCCCACACACACAAGCAAATGACATCAGTAGAAAAGCGAAGTTGTTTAGAGTTGCAGAAACCTGTTTTCTTCAGAATACAGAATGTGAAGACGTTTGAAGTCAATGATGTGTGTGTGTGTGTTTCAGCTGTCAGACGCTCTTCAGGAAGCGAACCAGGCGCGATCAGAGCTGAGTTTGCAGCAGAAGCTGCGGGCCGACGCTCAGCTGAGGGTGGAGGAGCTGGAGGAGAGCGTGCTGGAGAAAGACCAGGAGCTGCTGCGGCTCACACAGATCGTCTGCAGACTGCAGGGAGAGGTCAGACACTGGAGGAATGATGCTGTGTGTGTGTGTGTGTGTGTGTGTGTGTGTGTGTGTGAGAGAGAGAGAGAGAGAGAGTCTGCAGGGAGAGGTCAGTGTGTGTGTGTGTGTGTGTGTGAGAGAGAGTCTGCAGACTGCAGGGCGATGTCTGTGTGTGTGTGTGTGTGTGTGTTTGTGTGTGT